>NW_021604782.1:14575542-14751877 GCF_004785775.1 Grammomys surdaster | reverse complement strand
TGTGTGTGTGTGTGTGTGTGTGTGTGTGTGTGTGTGTGTGTGTGTGTGTGTATGCATGACAAATTGGACTTAGGGTGATTTTTAGTGCTGTTGTTATTCTTTTTTATCTTTGCATTTATTTCTATTTTTTATTTTATATTTTAGGGATTGCCACAAGGGTGGGATGGACATAAAAATGACTGTGATTTGGGTATATGATGTGAAATTCTCAAGGAATTAACAAAAATAGTTTACAGAAAAGAGAAACTGTTCTCTGTTATCTGGTGGCATGCTTGCACTTCTGGCCTAATTTCTGCCTTTGAAGAGTCATATGATAAAATGCTTGGATTGGTTTCTACAAGTCTCAAGTCCTCTTCTTATAAAATGAGATTCTTTGTTTATATATGTAGCTCTACAGTAAATCTGTGGAGATGGCATTCAAGAGAGATGGGAATTAAATGAAAGATGTCTTGAGGAGAAGATTCACCTCAGATCCAAGAACACATAATGTGAATCTAGGGGACAGAGGGAAGTGTGCCATACTTATATTCCTAAAAACACTGTTATCTTAAAAAGTTGGCCTTTATTGTTTGTTTTGGTTTTAATTATTATGGGGTGGTAGTCAGAACTACTTATAACTTGTTTGACTAGGCTTAAGAAGTTCCAGAGACATTGTTCTTCTGGTTGCCAAACAGGAAGATAGAAATCACTCTAGCACATAAGAGTAGAGAGCAAGGTTTGCCAAATTCATACTGCATGGAAGGAGAAGAGACATAATTCATCCTTCCCTCCATACAATGTATATGCGAAGATCATAGAACAAGTGGCATCAAGACAGTTGGTTCTCTCCTTCTCCTGTGTGAGTATGGAAGAGTGAACTAAGGTTATCAGATATGGTTGTGAGCATCTTTACCTAGTGAACCATCTCAGCAACCTCAGATCAAGATTTCTTCAATCATATCCCAGGACTACCCTATTTGACTTGGTAATTAAAGGGAGTGCCTATAGTAGTACACATAAAGGCAGTTCAGTACCAGCAGCACATTTGAGTTTGTCCAGAGATGAAAGCAAAGTGATGAAGTGTTCCATTTTGGAAAATCAGCTTTCAAATATTCTAAAAGAGCATTTCAGTATTAACTATTATTACTATTACTACTACAATATCTTTTTTTATAGTCCAGTCCTTATCTTCCTCCCGATCCACTATGAAAAAATTTATTATCCCATTCCTCCTTCCATATCTCCAATATTGATGGGTGGGGACATCAATATTAACTTTTAACTTAATTTTGCTTAAAGGCCCAGAGTAAAGTAGTACTTGTCATGAGTGGACAGTTACCTTTATCTTATGCTTGGGATCTAAACTCTGGAAGAAGGAATTATCTGCCAGGTTAATGAGACCTTCTTATGCCAGAATCCCTCACTTCCTACAAGAAGCAATGATGGATTTGTTGTGGGTCAGGCTGGACTATAGCTCCATGATGCAGGAGGTCAAAGCTGAGGCCTGAGAAGCAGTACTAAGTTACTAACTCCATGAATGAATGTACAATCACATCCTCTCACTTGTCCTAAAATCATGTTCACCTTTTTCCTAGGCTAGAGAATGCATGGACCCTGATCAATAATATCAAGACTACTTGAGCACTTAGGAATCATTAAATACCAGAGAGCCACCCAATTTAATGAACCAGTGTCTTTAACCAGGATGTGTGTTTTTAGAAGAATTTAAGGTAATCATCATCATCAAGATTATAGATTTTCAGTCTTTATAGGCCCAGGATAAAATAGAAGCTTTGCACAGGCACTAACACGTTATATAGTTTCTCATCCCTACATAGCTGAGACAGTGTAGCATGAGAGTATGCCGAAGACACAGGCAAAAGAAAGCTGTGGTGATACCATATGTATGGGAAAGACATCTGAACATCATTTAATTGACAATTGCCATGAAATATTCTTCTGAAGGATTCTTGTGAAATTATAAAAATGGAATATTTTACATCCAAAAGTACTTTCAGATGGGGCAAGTCTGGGCTGTGATTTAAAAAATTCTAATTTGAAGCCATTGAGGTTGCTCATGGTACTTGCGGCCAAGTGTGATGACTTGAATTCAGTCCCCCACCCCCAGATAATTTGAATAATTCAGATTGTGTGATGTCTTATTATTATGTCTATTGCTGTTTTAAAACAACATGAATGAAAGCAACTTGGAAAGGAAAGGGGTTATTTCATCTAACATTTCTCAGGTCAGAAGCCATTGTTGAGGGAGCTCAAACAGGAAATTAAGGAAAGATCTTGGAGGCAGAAACTGAATCAGAGGCCACTGAAGAAGGTTGCTTACTGTTGCTTACTAGCTTGTTCCTTGTAGCCTGCTTATCCTACTTTCTTATAACACTTGGTACCACCTGCGCATGGGTGGACACCACACATGATTGGCTGAGCCCTCCACATCAATCATTAATCAAGAAAATATTTCCACAGTCTTTCTTGCCTATGAACCAATTTTATGGAGGCTTTTTGAAAAGTAAGATATCTTTTTCCCAAATATGTTTAGTTTGTGTAAAGTTGACAAAAAGCAACCAACACTGGCAAGAAGAGGTAAGGATTCCCTTTTTTTATAAATCTAAGAAAGATATTTTAAGCATATATAATACAATGTATGAAACAGAACTTGTCTCAAAGCAAATAGATTGGTGTGACAGAAGTTGACAATAATGTAATAATTGTAGAAAGTACAAAATAGATACATATTTATGTTTTATTTTCAATTTTTAAACTTACTTCTCTTCTTAAAATTAATTTCATCTTTACCCTCATTCTAGCCATTTTTTTCTGATGTTGCAATAAAACACTCTGACTAAACATAACCTGGGAAGATAGAATTTAATTTACCTTACTTTTCCAAGTCTAGTCTACCACTATAGGATGTCAGGACAGGAAGTCAAACACATACTGTGGGGTGGTGGGCTGTGAGAGGCAGCTGGGTACCTGGTTGAGCACAGGCCTCGAACCCCGGGTACCCTAAAGGGACAGTAGGAGTTCAGCCTTTCTCCTGGGCTTTGGTTCCTTTCACTTAGCTTCAGCTCTCTACGGCCCCTCCCAAAGAGAGGGTTGTATCATGTAGCACAGGTAGAGAGCATGACTATAGGCTGCAGAGCCTCAAGAGATCTCCGTATTAATGAGATACCTAAAGGCCAGAAGGCATAGCCAATTAAGCATTCCTTCCCAGACCCTCCTCCTACTCACAAAAGGTATTTAACCTCAGGCCAGCCCTGAGGACATGAGATACAGTTTCATCCACTTTCCACCCTGACAATAAACCTTTTCAAACCCTGGATTTCCTCACGTCTTTGGGGCCCACAGTGGAGAACTGTAGAGGGAGCCTTCCACATAGCCAAAAAAGCAAGCTAGCCAAGCTTTTCAACCAAGAGTCTCATCCACCTCAGTGTGCCACCTGGGAGCTTCTCTCAGGTGTGGGCTGGTCCAACCTGTATACCCCCACCCCCATCTCAGTCATTCTGTGGTCTCCCAGTTCCGTCTGGGAGCCCAAGGATTGAGACCATCTAGTCTCTGACCAGCTGCCTCGGCTTGGAGACTCCCACCCAAGATCTCTACCCTCACGAGTCTCAGACTGTGATCTCTTCACACCCTGAGTGGAGGCCAGTGGCTTCCCCTAGCCCAGCACAGTCAAATTCTCACGCTTCTGCCATACCTGTGCTACGGTTCTAGACACCTGGTGGGGTTGACACTCAGGACCCACAGCTTACCCAACTAGGACCTACACCCACACATGGGCACCACAGTACCACAACATGCCATGGAAAAAGAGGACTTACTCTTTCACTCCTTATTTTATGCTCAGTCAGATTTCTCATATATCACAGGTCCACTGCCTTAGGGATTACGCCCACATTGGGCTGGCCCCTACTACATCAATCAAGAGAACTTCTTAGATAGATTGTAATAGGCCAAAGTTATCTGTAAAATTCTTCAGTTGATGTTCCTCTTACAAAATAGTTCTTGATTATATTTGAGAATAAAGATGAACTAGCACACATATGAGTACTGAGGAAGATGAAGATATGTTGACAGGATCCTATGTTCATCATTTTTACTCATGAGGGTACGTTTCTGATTTACATGTTATTAGGTGATTTAATCTCTACAAGAGCATCATGTTATGTTTCCACAAATGTACATTACGTAACCTAAAAGGATTTATTTAATACACTTATTCTCTTAGTCTATGCCTATACAGAATGCTTCTTAGCAAAATACTTTATAAAGTTACATCACAATTGGTTATCTAAACTAAGTAAAGCCTAAGTACCATAGTATGACAGATGGTTCCTACAGAATTGATATCTCTCATTTAAAGTACAATATAATATAATAACTATAGTTAACATATGTACATAACAAGCAAATTGTACCAACAAAGAATGATATCATTTAGTTACTGAAATATGTAACTGAAAATAGATAATGTTCTTTCACTTACTTCAGATTCAAGACTCTGCTGCTGTAAAGGTAAGATAAAAACTCATCTACACATCAAAGTTATTTAGCATTGATCTTGATCCTTGATAATAATTTAATAAATGATCCTATTCTTGTAGCTGGTTATAATTATTAACTAGTTTTGGGTGATTATACACATTTTTGATGACCTTTCATTAAACGCTATAGTTTAGGTGGGCTGTATTTCTATATGGGGCAGCCAATGAGATCAGCACAGGTCTGATTCTTAATTTTGAAGATTAATTTTTCTGTTATTCAGAAAGGAACAGGATTATTTTCTCATATCACATATCTGGATGCTAAGTAATTTTTTGAATGCAAGATGATTTTATGACTGAAAATTTCATGTACTTAATTATTTAAGTAAAAGTAAACGGTATATTAGAAGAGAAAGTAGGATGTAGAATGCTGGATAGGATACAGCTTTACCACTTTGCAGCTCAGTTCAGAATAGCATGAAGTTCTTCAGTCTTCAGTTTAAATGCAGATGAGGAGACTCCTGAGCTGAGAGGAATGAGATGAGTAAAATATTAATTCTCAAAGCAGTGACCATATTGTATCAAACATTAAATAAAGGGAAATGACAGCATTATAATAACCAATTATTTTTTCCAGAGTATTAAAATGAATGTGAATAAGTACAGGGGCAATTTGGGTCTTTGAGTTCAATCATCCATACAACAATATGTGCTTCTTTTGTTCCTGCCTCTCAAGGAGAAACTGAATGTAGTTTTGTGTCCTTCCCAGTATTGTATCATGTATATGCCAGTGTGGAAATATTTGCCTTGCTGTACTTTGCTCTATTTTCAAGTTAAAGTTCTTGCTGACCCAGTTGATGTTTCATTGCATAGGAAAGAAAAATAACATCCATGGAGTAAGACTGAGTTAAATTCAGATTTTGTTTTGTAGTCAAACTGCTACATTACTTCCTGGCTACCCATAAGATTCCTGTAACTTACAGTGAGAATTCTTTCTAATCATGATTTAGAGAAATTATCTTAATGAACCACTTTCTGCTTTTTCATTTTTATAGTTGAGTGGATTAGACGAGGTAATGGTTCATAACTTTGTCACACAACAATTTGCCATCTAATGATAGCTCTCAATTTACTCCCCATAGGGGACAATTTTACCCACTCATGCACAGCACACAAATAAACAGTACTTTTGTATTCATGAAGTCACTATTTCTTAATGAGTGACCCTAATTTGTAGATTAAGAACACTGTAAACCTGATCAAAGTCCTATGTCTGGGGAGGATGCAAGCCCTAGGGGAAATGCTCAATGGACAAGTTACTGTCTTCTAAATATTTGTGTTTATACACCAGAACTAATGATGATAACCACCTGGGTCAGGAAAGTTTCTTCCTGCAGTGGACAATGAACAGCTAATGCACAGACTCATAATTGTTCAAATTACTGAAAACAAGTGACTGTTGATTGCATGAACATAAACAGAACATCTACATTAACCATCTGAGGCTCAGGGCACATCATGGAAAGGGAGAAGAATGTTTCTTAAGAGCTGAAAGATGAGCACAGGTGATAGAAAATGTTGTCTTCTGAATATAACATAGCTGTGGCAATAAAAAATGCATAAAGGTTGTAGCTAACTAAATGAGATCTCTACCCTCTACCCCTATAAAAAGATGTGAGAGTAGATAGGTGTAGCTATAAGGGGATGGTGTAGCTAGGAATAGGAATAGAATAACATGTAAAAAGTTGAACTAACAGAACTGCATATGATCAAAATACAATTTGCATGTTTATAAGCTTATTAAAAATTAAATGAAAAAACCTAGTAGACTCAAATCTCTTAGAAACTGTAGTATTTTATTGTTTTGGTTACACATTTATTTCTTAAAAACAACTTTATGCTGATAGCAACTTTCATATCATATAATTATGAACTTATAAGTAAAATACAATGAGTATATTCACAGTTTATGGAATCTTCACAATTGACTTTAGAACACTAGAGTTTTCTTCAAATAAAAAGTAAATTCCTTATTCACTCATGGTCATTCAATTTTCCCCCTACTTCATACACAACCTTCACTGTGCCATACAACTCTCATCTTGACCCCAGGGTCAAAGGCCTTTGACCTTTATACATCTTTCCACTTTACATATTTGCATATTCTGAATAAAAATGTTTATTTTTATATTCTTCCTATCTAATTGTAGTTAATTATATGGTTCTACTATGTTGATTTTGCTTAAATTTTTTTCCTATTGAGTCTTTTGGAACTAGAGGGTGGTATGATGAGAAACCCTATTCCAATTCATTGATCCACCTCCCTCTGTGGAGGACAACAAAGCCAAATGCTTGGCAAGCAGCTGCATTTCTAGCCATGATGGTCTGTGTGGCAGGGAGAAAAGAAAGAAACGGGGATTCCAGGCATAGCAAGATGTATGCTTCCTGCCTGCCTTGCTGGATTTCACTTATTGAATTAGGACAAATTGGGACTTTCATAAACTGTGATATAAATCATTATCTCGAGTTAGCAGATGCAGTCGCACCAGGATAGAGCACTGTTAATAACTCTGCTGGATTAGGACTGATTGGAACAATTTGAAACTTGTTTCTCTCAGCTTGATCAGCCTCATTGTAACCACGGCAATTATCCCATTTCACTTTCAATGGCTCAGCACAGACATGTTGTTGCTTTATAACCATCCTTCTTAATGAAGCCAGCTCAGACTTTTGTTCATTTGTCAAAGCACCATCCTACACAAACAATAAATAACTCCACCCCTTGGGGTTTAAGGTAGATATTCACAATGCTGAGATCTCCTATAGGCTAGTCAAACACAATTCTTTATGATAATTAGCTCAAGGATTTATCTATTGACTGTAATTTTTTGCATGTGTGAAACAACTTCTCAAGTAATAGGAATGCAGTAAGCTGTGAAACCAGAGTTGGGTTGAACGACGTATTGTTGCACCTGTTTCATTTCTGTTTTCCTGATGGGGTATACATGCAATGTTCATATATATATCTATATTTTCTCAATGAAAAGGGGTGTCACAAAATCAAAAGGAACTTTATAGGAAGGAGGAGCTCAGTCTTTAGACTGAATTTGTTGGTAAAGATCCTATTCCCATAGAGACAATACACATAAACCTAAAGGACATATATGAAATATCTGAGGTGATGTCTCAGTGGACAAATGGGAATCTAAGATAGGTTATCCAGGACACGTGTAAAATGCCAGGCATAACAGTAAGGCCATTTAATCCCAGATCCTAGGAGCTTAAGAGCTAACTGGTCAATCGTGAGCACCAGATTTAGTAAAAGAAACACACGCACACACACACACACTCACACACACACACACACACACACACACACACGAGAAGGTGGAGGGGAGAGAGGGAATAATACCTGAAAGATGAGTAGAAAAGTGAAAGAAGATTATGAGCATGGTTCAAAAATTATTTTCATTATTTTCTTGAAAAGCCCATGATTTTATTGATGTCCAGCTAGGTATATAAACCCTATAAAAATGATCCATTTCTAAACTTTATTAGCTAGTTACTAGGGAGACACAGTAAAAATTCCAAATGTCTCAACATTTAGCATATATGTGATAATTAAATTATGGGAGGTCCAAGACCTGTGCTTATATTTCATACATCAAGAATATGCAAGTAATTTTAGTGAAAATTCATAAGACTCAGGGCTCCAAGGGTTTGTATATTAGTTGGGGAGATGAACTAGTTTTATGTTGGACTTTTTTATCTAAATGAGGCAGTCAGAAAGCAAAGAGTAAATTGAGTCTGATTATATTTTACTCCTCATTTCCTCCTTTCTTGGCTACTTTTGAATTATGAATATCGATACAGGATCCAGCGAAAAGTATTTTTGTCACAGGATCCTTCTAAATCAAAGACTCTTACCTTGGATTTAATATCATGATGCCATTTAAAATACCTTTTTACAGTGTTAATAATATGTTATAGTTGGGATATGTTAGGATTCATTCCATAAATATAATATTTAGATATTTTCCATCAAAACTAAAATATAATTTACCTGAGGTACTAAATTCCTCCTATCTGCCTACTCCATTCTTCTCTATTTCAGGCTGAATTTAATATTAGCTGTATTTGATTTGTATTATTCTGTCTATAGCAATGAATTCATTGTAGGGCATTGTCAGAGCATACTGAAATAATACATCCTAAGGTTTTTGAAATGCAATTATAAAATTTACACCTTCATTTTTGTTGTTCCTGATGCTATGTGTGAGTGTGAGCAAAGTTGTGTTAGTCTACAATTTAGAAATAAGTGCTTCATGCTGTAAATTCAAAGCCCCTGTAGATTGTCTTGCCTCTGCATTCGCAGTGCCAAGCATGATACTCAGAGAAGGATAGAGCTTCAGTGACTGTACTCAATGTGTTACCATGTCTACAAGAGAAGAAGATATCTATTCCATGTGGGAAATGCAATAAGAAGGAGCATGGTACAGTATTCATGGGAATTTTAATCCTTCCAAATCAAATATAAAATGAATAAAACACATAAATGTTGTAAATTGAGAGCATAGATGGGGAAAAAGGGTTTGATAACTCCCTATGCATCATAAATGAATAAAAAATTGAACTGTAGCTACTTTATAGAACCAGAGGCTTGGGGAGAAACATGAGAATGACAAATAGAAAAAATGGGACTTTTTCAGTTTCCCTTCATTGCATCTTTTTTTTCTACTCTGTACATCTCCACACATACTGATGTTCAGAAAGAAGTAGCATATCATAATATTTATCAGTAAGTTGTATCAGCTACTTTGACATCACTGTGACTGCAAGAAGCAAGAAGAGTATTAATTTTCATTCACAGATTATAAGTAAATCCATCTTGACTTGGAAGACATGTTAGTTCAAGATTGTAGATCCTTGTAACAGAGGCTGTTCACACATCCTAGTGGATAGGGAAGCAATGCAAGATGGACAGTAGAAAGCAGGACTAGGGTGTAACCTTCAAAGACTTCTCACTGTTCATCTACTTATACAAGGCACATCCTACTTCTTGATATTATTTTTAAATAAGTTAAATAAATGATTTTATAAGTGGAACATTATACATTAACATGTATCATAGAACATGATTGATTTAGGTTACCTTTTTAAGTCACATTACAGAAATCACGTGAGTGTTTTTTAACCATAACATACTTAGGAGCAGAGATATTAAATAGATGACTATGTAAATTCAGAAATTAGTCTAGCACATGTATTATCATATTCATATAAATACTTCTGAAGTTTCATACTGAAACTTTGAAAATAATCATAATCTCTAAAAAATCTCATTTTTGTAAAGTAAACATTTTGCCTGTGTAATTATTAAAGATATTTCCATTTTTATTACAAATTAAAATATAAAATAAAACAAAATCCAGATCTAGTTGGAAAGGCAAAAAAATACCAACCAACCAACCAAACAAACAAACAAACAAACAAAACAGAACTAAAAAAGCCAAAGAGAAGGCATAAAGTCAGAGTCTCACACTTTTACACACTCAGGAGTCTTATAAAAGTGCTAAACGAAAAGTTATAATACAGACACAGAGGACCTAGTGCAGACTCATATAGGCCCTGTGCTTCCTTCTATGCCTCTGTGAGTTCTTATAAGTTTTGCTCTTTGATTTAGTGGTCTTTTTCCTCAAGTATTCTCCAACCCCTCTAGTTATCACACTCAGCATCCTCAAATTCGTTGAGCTCTAAGGAGTGAGATTTGGTGGAGACATAAAATTTATAGAAGGGTGACCACCTATGCAGTGTGTGTGTGTGTGTGTGTGTGTGTGTGTGTATGATGTTATGTCTGGCTGAGAGTCTGTATATTTGTTCCTTTCTGCTCCAGAAGGAGCTTCTCAGATGATGACTGAAAAAAACACTAATCTATAGCAGAATATCTTTAGGTGTCCTTTAACTATAGCAGAATATCTACAGGTGTCCTTTGATTGTTACTTTTTTGTTGTGGTTGTTGTTTGAGACAAGTCGTATTTGGTTTTACCCTAGGTTTCTGAACTAGTTAGTCTTTATTTCTTGTTCATGAAAGCAACATCAGGCATGGGTTTCATATTGTGAAATCAGTCTTGAATCAAATAGCATCTGGTTGTTTACTCCTGCAAGCTTTGTGCTATCATTGTCATAGGAGATTTTGTAGGCTGTTTCTAAAGAGCATACCCATTAAAGTCTCAATAGGTTTTAAAATAGTACACAGTGATTTGGGAGACCAGGGATTCAAAACACAGGCTAAAACATAACAGCATATGGTGGTAAAGTCCAATTGCATATCTATAAATTTGAAATACATATTTCAACTAAACTTTTAATTCTTTTATTTTATTGATTTTTTTCTTTATTTACATTTCAAATGTTATCTCCTTTTCCGGTTCCCCCTCCAAAGATCCCTATCCCATACCTGCTACCCTGCTTCTATGAGGATGTTTTGCCACCCACCCACCCACCCACCCACTTCTACCTCCCACCTTCGAATTCCCCTACACTAGGGAATTGAACCTTCACAGGACCAAGGGTCGCTCCTCCCATTGATGTGCGACAAGGCCATCCTTCCCTACATATGTAGCTGAAGCCCTGGATATCTCCATGTGTACTCCTTGGTTGGTGGTTTAGTCCTTGGGAGCTCTGGGAAGTTTGTTTGGTTGATATTATTGTTCTTCCTATGGTGTGTCAAACCCCTTCAGCTCCTTCAGTCCTTTCTCTAACTCCTCCACTGGGGATCCCATTGGAGACCCCATTGGGGACCCCATTGGGGACCCTGTGCTCAGTCCAATGGTTGGCTGTGAGCATCTCCTCTGTATTTGTCAGGCTCAAGCAGAGACTCTCTGGAGACAAACCCATACTTTAGACTAATCTAAAGTTCCATTTTTCTACATAGCTAGGATTTTTCCAGTGACGAAAAACTTGATTGATAATGTCGAATACAATCCTGTGAAGCATTTCTGATCTTCAGTGTATTTTTAAATAATGGATTGAACAGTAATACTGATGGAAACATTTTCATTGATAAAGTAAATATTCCTGATAGTAATATAACTTCTTTCTATGAAGTATTATATCCACTTATAACAGCCTATCTCTGAAAGTATGGAACAGTATCGAAATAAATACTGAATGTAAAAGCATTGCCATCATTTCCATTTTATACAAAACAGCAAAACAAAACCGCCACATTTCCACACAACTGAACACTTTATTCAAAAGAAAAGTTGAGATTCAAATTTTGTCCTGACTACATGACCCTTTGAAGGAAAGATAGTTGCCAAGACTTACTTCCCAGTTAGTATATGCACAGATACCACTTCAATTTATTTTTTATCATGTCAACTTGTGACATATTTAATCTTTAATTTTATAATATATCCTCTTTCTTCTTATTCCAGCAGACATTGTTCATTCAATGATTTCTTTTTGAGACAGTTTCCTTTTTCCACATTATCTTTATGTGGAATTCATAAATGAAATAGGTCAAAATTGAATTGAATTAGGTTAATTAGGAGCTGAAATACTCCAACAGGAGTGGTCTTTTTGGCACCTCTGATCCTAGTAATGTATTATCAACTTCGGTCACAGCATTCCTACAGAGACTCTGTTTTTGCCCTAAAGTAATTGCTGGTTGGCCCTGCCTGCTTAAGGCAGGAAGTCTACCTTTCTGAAAGCTCTTCCATTAAAGCAAGTCACAGGAAATTGCTATCACAGTCACCAAGTCTTCAAGAGTATACAGGATGTGATTAGAGGTCATTAGGTCTAAAGTCCTGAGCTACGATCACATTCATGTATGGATCACCATGGAAACACAGTAGAAGTGACCTACCTCATTGCCCCCACCTGAATCTTTCCCTGGGAAGCTGATTAAAGAAGAGCCTTAGATGGTGCTCCAAAGAGCAAGGAATCATTGAATGCCTTTTTATTTGGAAGCTGAGGTCTTGAAGTTAAGGCTGTAGTACACAATGTATAGGGAAAGAGTGATTGATGAGGGTAGGAAACCTCAAAGCATTATGTAAAGCAGAGCTGATTATTCTGCAAATTGGATAGTATCAACAACATTTCTAAAAATAACAGTGTCCCACTTATTGAAATGATGCTGATTTGTCACTACCTAAATTTTTAAAATTATACCTAGACAACACCAAATTATGTTTTTATTCTTATTGAAGAAGAGATATCATGTGCAGCAAGGGTTTAAACAAAAGGTAATTCCTACTGTCATGTGCTCTTTAACCCACGAAACTTTGAATATCTTTCAGAATAAAAAACAAAGTGAACCCTGCAGCCAAAGGAACCTATTGTGAAGTTCAGCTGCAATAATCACTTATCTTATCACCAAATATGTTAGCCTTTGGTTGATTTAATTTTTTTCATCTAGAAACTGGGAGACAATATAAGTGATATTAAAAGGGGTTAACATAAAATTAATGTACCTATGTAAGCATTTCTTTGGGAATTTCAAAGAAAGGAGTAGGTACATTAGCTATGCAATGCAGTCTAATCTGTTTCACTTGTTGTCTGTACCCTTTGTTCAAGATATCCAGCCTTTCTTACATGTTCCCTCATCTATGAGATGTGGACAATTTTCCTGAAAGGGGTTATAGTGTACATAAATCAAATTATATATCAGGAGAATATCACAGCTCACTGATCATGATAGCTACTCAATAAATTAGAATACTTTTTCTTCTTTAAATTTAGCAAAATATACTATGGAGAAATTGACTTTCATGGTTAAAAGTAAGTTATGGAGAGAATATTATTCTGACTGTCGAACTAAGCAAATATAAGACATGTGTAATAAACTACATAGCATATTAAAAATGTAAAATGCTTAAGGATGCAAAAAAAGGGAATCACATTGCAGGGGATTCTGAATGATCAGCAGATGAAGATGCCATTCTAGATGAAGTCATATAAGAATGGATCAGTGAGACTTTATCTGTTGCAGGCACTGCTACACTGCTCGCCATCCCAGCTCTCTTTCTGTTCCCATGTGTTCCTGGCTGATCTCTCTACTTCGTTTCTTTCCTTCTCTGTACCCCCCACCCCTCCCTGCCCTCATAGCTCTGTCTGCCTCTACCCCTTCTCTAGGCCCTCACTCCCCTGCCTTCCCCCAAATAGACCTCCTTTATACCAAAAAAATAAAAATAAAAGAATGGGTCAGTGAGGTGAAGTTTGGACAAAAAATTTGAAAAGCATGACAGTGCCACATGATTCTTGATATAAGACAATGCTAACAGAAGGGTCATGGGTTTAAAATTCGGTGTGTCAATGTCAATCGTGGAAAACATCATTTAGAATGGTGAGTCAAGGTATTCCAAATGGCTCCAAAAAACACACTGTAGATGTTACGTTTGGGGACCTCTCAGGTTAAAGGTGAGCTCCCATTAGTAATGATATCACACATGTAGGACATAGGATGGAGCACTGCATTACTGGGATATAACCTGAATTCCTGCTTTCTATGCCCTAGCCCTCATGGTTCCAGAAAATGTCATGTTAGCTGCAAATGAGGGAAACTATTAATGGCCTTACCAGATGTGACACCTGTGAATCACACTAATAACCAACATGAAGAGTTCCATAAAGATACATTATGAGTACTAGCATCTTGTTGGTAACCAAAATCTAAGGAAAATTAAGGCCCACTCAACTGGAAAGAAATCATCCCTGGTACTAACTAGAAATCTAGCCAACTTGTTGGTATAGTAAGGTCATGGAGCTTAGATGAGAATCTACTACAATCATGTGGCAAGAGCAACATGATTCCTTAACTATATTCTAATATTTATTTATACTCTCACACAGGTGTAGGCGTCAGTCCTCATCAAAGAAAGTTTCTTTCTATAATGGAAATGAATGAAAAACAAAATAAAAAAGAAAGAACTTGATTGTTCCTAGGTGTAATGGAGGTAAAAGTTTACTGTAGATAAAAGAACATAATCAGAGACAGAGATATATGAGAGAGTTTGGAGTGAACATGACCCTAAGTTGTGAATATACAACATCTTTGTGTGGCCGTATGGAATCATGAGAAGGTAGAGGAAATAAAGAATGCAGAGTTTTAATTATCACATCCTTTTGTTAGTAAAAGAAAATGAGAGGAAAGGGAAGGGGAAAGGAAAAGAAAATGAAGAGCAAAGAGAAGAAAGGACACGGTAAGCAAGAAGAAAGAGAGACAGTCAATGAAGAAATAAAAGAAACCTTAAATTGATGTACCAAAAATATGTATAAATATGGAGGGATATTTTAAAACACATAGACCAGAAAAGGAAAAGAGGGAAAAGTCAGTTAAGAGATAGCTTTGAGTGTTCAAATTCAGGGCTTTCCAGGCATTGTAGGGACAACTGTAACCAAAAATAAGAATGAGTGGCACGCAGTAAGACTTGAGTTCACTATGCTTAAAAACAGGGTTAATTTTTTTTAAAATGAGGAAATAAAGAAGCAAATAACAACACTATGAAACATTCACAATCCCAGGGACAGATGATCCCCAAGCTCTTTGTTGTTGAGAAACATTTTGCATTATTTCAATACTCGCATGTGAATTTATAATTTTCTTTTTTTTTTTTAATTTAAAGCCCACATAGAAGTTGACACAGTAGGATCAATTTTAAGACCAGATATCACAATTAGGGGAAGATGACATATCTGAATCTAATTTGAGATGGTATAGATCTAAGTAAAAGAGACGATAAAGTGTAGGGTGTGGTCCCACAGTCAATAATCTATTGAGTATGGTTGCTGGGGCTGACAAGTACTCAAAGTGTTGAATGGGCAACAAACAATTATGAGTACAAGGGAGGTTTCACAAAATTATCATAATAATTTTATGTTAAATTATATATTGAGAGAATAATGTTTTGATTTGGGGAGTTAAATATTAAAAATTTAAAATTAAAAGTGTCTGAAAGATTTAGGTAGAAAATACCAAGTCAGGAGTTATGTCAGATTTATTGAAAAAGGAAGTCATGGGAACAGGAAGAGGTGTGAACTCCAATTCAAAATGCAACTACAGTGAAATCATGATGAAAACTGGCTGCAGATCAGACTGTGAAAGTGTTGTGAAGTTTACTAATAATAGCATATGAGAAAGGAAAAGGGAACATTTGAAAGTGCTAACTTCTTCTAATCAATGGGTATGTCTTAAGTGGAAACATAGATTTTTAAAAGAAAGGATTCTAACAACTTAAACTTCCTCTTTCTCTGCTTAACTTTAGAGAAATTCAAGGTGCTAATGAGGCAGTGCTGTAGACAGAGGAAATAATGGTAACATAAAAAAGGAGATTTGCTGCCCCATGAGGAGAGCAACAATACCAACCATCCAGAGCTCCCAGGGTCTAAACCACAAGCCTGGGAGCACATGGAGGGGGGATCCATGACTTCAGCTGTATATGTAGAGGAGGATGGCCTTGTTGACAGAGGTGAGAAAGGAGATACTTGGTCTCATGAAGGCTGAATGCCCAGTGGTGGTGGTGGGGAATTAGAGGGTGGGGAGGTGGGAGTGGGTGGTAGGTGGGGGCACATCCTCACAGAAGCAAGAGCAACGGGGTGGGATAGAGAGTTCCTCGATGCGGAATGGGGTATGGGATAACATCTGAAATGTAAATAAAATATCCAATAAAAAATTTAAAAAAAAAGAAAGAAAGAAAGAAAGAAAGAAAGAAAGAAAGAAAGAAAGGAAGGAAGGAAGGAAGGAAGGAAGGAAGGAAGGAAGGAAGGAAGGAAGGAAAGAAAGAAAGAAAGAAAGAAAGAAAGAAAGAAAGAAAGAAAGAAAGAAAGAAAGAAAGCAGATGAGCCCCTAATCCCAAATCTCAATGCGGCATCTTAACCCCAGAAAAGTAAGAATTTCATCACAATCAAGAACTTAGATTATTCTCCTTTCCTGGCTGTAAGCTTTGAAACAATATTTATAGAGAAAGGACTCATATATACTAACCTCTTGCATAACTCTGGTAGCTCGTGAATTTATCTTGTCAGATTATAATTTCACCTAAATTACTCCCAATCTCACTTGTCAAAGAGAAAAAGGAGGAAAATGTTTCTCAGAAATCTTTTTAGATGTAACCATAGAGTCACCTAATTAGTGCATACAACAAATGCTAAGACAACCTAGACACCTCCCCTCCCCCCGCTTGTGGAGCCCATAGCCACACTAGCATGTGCCTAATTTTCTGCTATTCTCCATTGGGAAAAGTATATTGGGAAAAGTATATCGGGAAAATTACTTAGAATGTTATACTAAATAGTAAAGATATACACAACAAGAAAAAGGGTATCAGAGGAGAAACCTGGAAGGTTCATTCATAACCACAGTTAAACATTTAGACATAGGTCTGTACCTGATACACATCTTGATAGACTCCATAAACATCTGGAACTGTGCATGTGTAAACTTGTAAAGATGTCTTTTCTTATAACATTGCCCTAAATAGCACCATTCAATAAATCTAACTAATATATTGTGTTATATATTAATACAATTATGAAATTAATGTAAAGATAAGTTCAATATAGGATATAATACAGAAAAATTGGTTATAAATCTTACACTACTGTTTATGTCACTCAAACAATACTGGCTCTGGATGTCCTTGCAGAAAACTGGGAAAGAAATCTGTACAAAATAATGAGGGACATTTTAATAGTAATTGAAATATACAGAAGTTATAACATTTCAATGAAGGAAATTACATTTGTATAAAATATACATTTATATACTCAGATAAATGTATGCATATAAATTTATGTGTATATAAGTACACACACACACATATATATATGAACAAATGATCCTATATTTAACTATTTCAAAAGGTGTTTACTTAGATGAATGGGAAAATGTTCATCTAAAGTAACTGTGGATACGCTTTCACAGCAAAGACACAATTGCCCAGTAAAAGACACATTATTATGCTGCCCGGTACACCTAGTATGAGGGTATGGTACTCATGTACCTGGGTCATAGCCAAAACCTAAGAATTTGAATACTATGGTAGATTTTCATCAAAATATTAAGGGAAAGTGATTTCCTGTCATAGAAAATTTAAAGACAGATAATCTTATTGTTTTATACCACAGTAGAGACTTCTAAATACACTTATCCACAAACGCATATCACTGGAGATATGGGAGATGGCATAGAAGTTAACAAAAGTGTGAATGACTAAGAATAACATTAAGAAAGAGGAACAAAAAGGTGATAATAAGAAAAGCAAAATGCATACCAAGGGATTCATATGTGTGGACTATTTTGAGTAAGTTCTTTGGATAACCACTGGATTTATAACCATTTTAAGTGTACAATAAATTGTTTTTAAGAGAACAGTGTCTCCATGTGATAGAGGCTGTTATCTTAAAGGGAGATGGTATTCTTTTTACATTGAATTTTTAAATGTTTCAATAGTCTAGTAGGCTGTACATCTTTGTAAGAGCTACAAAATTTAGTGAGTTTTATTCATTAACAAAAACTTGAGCTGCCTAATAATAAGGTAAAGATTGTTAGAATTTTCAATATATGTTTAAATAATTATAATATTGAAATTTCTAAGAATTATTTGAAATACTGATGTATTGTCCTTTACTCAACAAGTGTAACATGCCTTAACTTTGAAAACACTGATAAACTTGTTTTTTGTTTTCTCTCTATGTTATAATTCTAAAATGTATCATCATTGTTGCTAGATAAATGTACTTTAAAAAAGCAATAGAAGATGTACTCGAATAGCACACAGTTATGAACTAAAACAGAGAAGGCAGAAGACCCAAAGTATCTAAGAGCAGAGCCAATCTCATAGAAAGAATTAGAAATTTCAAAATTATAATGAGAGACTCAGAAAGAAGTTGGAAGCCTCTGCTAGATATAGCTGAGAGAAGAATTAAGCAGAACAAAGATCCCAGAAGTGGGTGCTTCTCAGCGTAAGTGAACATATTGTGATGTTCAGGAGTGTAGACATTCTGGGGTTGATTTTGCTAGGACTAAAGAGTGTCTAAAAGTAAATCAAATAAACCAAGGCAATTGCTCATTTGACAAAAGGGGGAAATAGAAAGACAATATAATCAAATAGCTTGATGTGTTCTCCTCTAAACTTCACACCGGAATATAATGCTCAGTATCAGCCATATTAAGCTCAGCTTGGCTTCAGGTGAAAAGCAGAAGCTTGGCTTGCAGTAGACACTGGGCTTCTTATCCCCCAATTTTATTATGGTGGTTGTCAACAGCTGTGATGGAAATGAGGGCATGGTAAGTTGTCTGTGATACTAAAGTATCACAGAAATGTACACACATAGTGGCCTAGTTGTGACTATATACATCTATATACAAACAGATATAGGTGATAATCATGATAATAAATGGAAGCATATGTGTATTTGTTGGAGTCAGTATGGGAAAGAATGTTGGAAGCAGAATTTGAGAGTTCAATCCTCAACTCCCTTAGCCAAAAATTAATGACATGTTACATAAGCATATCATCTTAATACAATCAAGAAAGAAAGCAGAAAATTTTATGTCTCTGAATATATTTGTGTATTTCTGTATTTTAGCATGTTAGTATGAGTATGAGTGTATTTGTAAATGTGTGTCTATCTGTGGATGTGTGCTTCTCTGTGTATGTGAGTAAGACTGTGTGTGCAAGTGTGTGTTTCTAGTGAATTTCTGTGAGTGTGCCTGTATTTGTGTGAATATGAGAGTCTGCCTATGTCTATGTGTATATCAATATGCAACTCAGTTTCTGTTTAGTGCAGCAATTCAGAATAAGTATTGACAAGACATGCAAAGGCATCTTGATGTTACAAGGGACATAGATGTAGTCTGCAAGTAACTGCAATGTGTTGAATGTCCTGCTGCAAGGTAAAGCATGATCAAGTCAATGAAGAAGACAAGTATCAATGTGGCAAAGTGGTCAGTATTTGGAACCAGATATTAGGAAGTTGGAAAATAATTCTTGGCTCTCCATCTCCCCATCTACTCCTTGGAATTTCTACCTTTGGTTTCTGAGTGCCTCGAGTCTTTGGTACACACCCCAGAAAACTGAATGGCTCCACAATGTCCACAGTCATGGATGACTGTCACAAAAAAAGCCTTCTTGATTCCCAAGGATCCATAATACATGTCATTCTGAACTGTAACTTACTTCCAGCAACTCTCTTGGTTGCTTTATGTGGCTCTCAGTTACTTCTTCAAGTAGACTGTGTTATTATCAACGCTATATTCTGATTTAATTTTCTAATATTATAACTGCTGTTATTATCTAACAGTACACCTATGGCCAGGATAACAGTTTTCATTTCAAAGTACATGAAGACAAAATGAAACATTTAAATTTAAATAAAGTATCAGAAAATTATAAACCTAAAATAAATAAAAATTCTACACTCAGGTAGATCTGACAGAAAATGGGTACATATGTGTGCATGTGCACACATATA
Source organism: Grammomys surdaster (assembly GCF_004785775.1). Lineage (NCBI taxonomy): Eukaryota > Metazoa > Chordata > Mammalia > Rodentia > Muridae > Grammomys > Grammomys surdaster. Next base: position 14,731,922 of record NW_021604782.1, on the reverse strand, counting down.
CACTCACAAAGCACATACACACAGGCAGAGAAAAAGAGAGGGACAGAGAGAAAGAGATGTTTATTCAGAAGTAGCCTTGACTTCACTACCATATTATTATATTAACAGAGACTTCAGTGGGTACGTGACATATGATGTCTGAAGAAGTATGACATGATACTGTGCAAGCAAAATCTTTGTTCTCCTTTGAAAGTTAGCAAAAAGCAGAGGACTGCACCCTGTTGGACAGAGGTGTAGAAAAGAAGGGCACTTCTCTTAACAGGAAGGCCGAGGAGACTTTCTTACCTTCTCTTTCTGAGAATCCCTTTTATGGTTAGCTAACTAAAAGCAACATTCACAAAGCCCCATGACTGTATGACAGCCGAGTTATGTCTTCGGTGTCCTCTGGAGAATTTCATCCCATTCTCAGTGTAATAATTGCCATCCTGGTCAACAGATAACTCACTGTATCCACGTGACAGGTTTCAATGGACTCATGAAGATGTCTATTATAGCTAAGTCTCAGTTGGCCACACAATCCCTATCCTCCAAAATGACCAAAAGAATATCGCCCAGGTTTTTATGGCATTAATGTATGAAATAAGGAAATAAGAGCCATTCAACCAGCAGATAATAACCCCATTTTCAGAAAAATTAAACATTTTATGAAATCATAATGGGAGGTTATGTCAAGCATAGTGGTCTTTTCTTAGTGTGAAATGACTATTTGTTGAAGGTAATAATGACCTGACTGTTCTGTGTGCTGCCTTGCGTTGCTAAGGGAGAAGAAAGCAATAATCTGTTTATGATGTTATCACTTCAGAGTCTTTCATCTTCCACGCACTATTCCCTGAACTAAATAGAGCAAGAGGTATGAATCTCTGAAGTACTGATTATTCAGCCCAAACAGAGACAGATTAGATAGATTACTTGAGGTCAACATTGCCGTAGGTGAATGTAGGTACACACAATGATTAGAAAGACTGGTTCTGCATGGAAACAGTACTTGAAAGGAAATGGCTTTGATATTATTATTCAATTAATGCTTTATAAAACACATATTTGGGAATGTTTTAAACACTTATCACAATTATTACAGTGAAGATCAAGAGGTTGTGCAATTTCACAAAAAAAATTTGGAAGTTTGAATCTATATTTTTCTCTGTTTATTAATATTAGTAGCTTCTTCATCTAAAATGTGTTCTTTTTAAAGAAAAGAAGAGTATTTGCTCAAAATAGTACTATATGACTAAAAAGTTAGAAAATGAATGTGAAGTAACTTATATAGTTGAAGTATACAGTACTCAAAATCTACTTAGATTTCTTGAAATACTTGTCTATTTATTATTTATTACTTTTATTTTGTGTGCTTGGGTATTTTGCTTACATGTGTGTATCCACCACAGGTATATAGGCCCTTACTGGCCAATAGACTGTACTCTGTTCCATTATCTGGAGTGACAGACTGTTGTGAACTACTAGGTTGATTCTGGAAAGAGAAGATAGGTCCTCTGTAAGAATAGAAATTACTAGTAATTGTTGTGCCATCTCTAATGCTTTTATGAGAAGATGTATTTTTTGGTAATCTAAGCTTCATTTAAACTGATAATCTAAAAAAGAAAAAAAACAAAAGAAATAAACTGATAATCTAAAATATTAGAAACAATGATGATGAAGCAAAAGACTGATAATATTGCAAAATTCCTTCGAAGTGGAATCTGTATTGTGAAGAACAAGATGTTCTATACTTGGAGAACAGATCAGATTGGCAGGTGTAATTAAGGAAAATGACCAAGTAAATCTTCTGGGATCATGTAATTTTATATATGGTACATATCTATCAGATACAATGTTAATATCAGGTTCCATACTAAGATTTGTCACACTGCACACTTATATTCTATATCTTATATTTTGTATTAATACATTTTAATTATCACAAATTATATAACTAAGTGATTTGTCCCTATGTTTTTTTAAAAATCCTGTAATGTTTGTTTGTTCTTTATATATTCTGAATATTAGTCATCCACTGTCTGGCTACGAGCATTCACCTCTGTATTTGTCAGGCTCTGGCAGAGCTTCTCAGGAAACAGCCATTTCAGGCTTCCATCAGCAAGCACTTCCCAGCATTTGCAATAGCTTCCCGGTTTGGTGAAAGTATATGGGGTGGATTCCCAAGCTAGGCAGTCTCTGGATGGCCTTTCTTTCAGTCTTTGCTCCACACTTTGTCTTCATATTTTCTCCTGTGAGTATTTTGTTCCCCCTTCTAAGAAGAACTGAAGCATCCACACTTTGATCTTCCTTCTTCTTGAGCTTCACATGGTCCGTGAATTCTATCTTGGGTATTATAAGCTTTTGGGCTAATATCTACTTATCGGTGAGTGCATATCATGTGTGTTCTTTTGTGACTGGGTTACCTGACTCACGATGATATTTTCAAGTTCCATCCATTTGTCTGTGAATTTCATAAAGTCATTGTTTTTAATAGCTGAGTAGTATTCTATTGTGCAGATGTACTACATTTTCTGTATACATTCGTTTGTTAAGAGACATCTGGGTTGTTTCTAGCTTCTGGGTACTATAAATATGGCTGCTATGAACATAGTGTAACATGTGTCCATTTTACATGTTGGAGCATCTTCTGGGTATATGCCCAGGATTGGTATAGCTGTGTTCTCAGGTCCTATGTCCAATTTTCTGAGGAAACACCATTCTCATTTCCAGAGTGGCTGTAGCAGCCTGCAATACCACAATCAATGGAGGAGTGTTACTTTTTTTCCACACCCTCACCAGCATCTGCTGTTACCTGAGCTTTTGGACCAGCATGTGATATTACCTGAGTTGTTGGACTTAGCCATTCTGACTGGTGTGAGGTGGAATCTCAGGGTTGTTTTAATTTGCATTTATGATTTCACCTTCAATTATTATTATTTCTTGGTGACTACTCATTTGAGGCATATATATTTTTTCTTTCTGTTCTAGACCTTTCAAGTTTTCTGTTAATTTAATAGTATGAAATATCTCTATTTTGTAATATAGACACTTAGAGCTATGAACTTCCCTCCTAGAACCTTTTTTATTTTGTTCAGTAAGTTTCTGTATGTTGTGTATTCATTTTATTCATATCCAAAAAGTTCTCAATTTCTTATTTCTCTCTTCATCCACTTCTCATTCAGTAGACATTTTTTCAGTTTCTATGTGTTTGTAGGCTTTCTGTCATTTCTGTTGATTTTGAGATCCAACTTTAATTCATAGTAGTCTAATAAGATACAGGAAGTTATTTCAATACTTTTATATCTGTTGTGACTTGTATTGTGTCAGTATGTGGTCAATTTTGAAGTTAGTACCATGAGAGCAAAAGGAGAAGGCATACTCTTCTGTGTTTTGTGTTTGAGTAAAATGTTCTGTTAGTGTAATTTAAATCAACTAGTGTTTTATGGGAGTATGAATTTCTGTGATTGGAATACATTAGAAAACAATAAATAGTATCTTCCCTTAATGTTCTCTCACACTGTCTCCTTTTTTGCCTATTATAGATCCCTTTGAGTTCATTTGGTTTGATATGTGTTCTGAGATCTGTTTTGGGATCTTCTCTGCTCTGGACTCCTTTCCTGCAAAAGTTTTGAATCTTCGCTATTTCTTCTCCATCATAAACTAAATGTTAGGAACACAATTCCAAAATCTTTATTTGGATTTTCTTTTTTTTTAGAAGAAATGCTAACATTTCAAAAATATACACTCAGATATTGAGTACTTTGTATTTTAATTATATGCTATAATTTAGAGTTGAATTTACATTTAATTACATATTAGTTTTGTGCGTGTTGTAAATACAAATCTCATCTCTTCAAATAGGCTTCTTTCCTTAATATAAAGAAAGCATACTCACTTGTGGAAACTTAGGTTATAAGCTTCCAACCTTACTCAGTTTTCATTTGATTCTATTATTGCAGTTTGTTAATCAATTATTTTAATTTTTTATATTTAATCTGCCAGAGAATTTAAGAAATAATGAGATATTACCTATTAGTAGGTAATACCTTATTTAAAATCAATGACTTTATTTCAATATCATAGGTAATATAGATTTTGTAAACAATCCCTAATGAAATCTATATTGTTTTATTTTATGCTGATTTTATTTACTATGCCTGATGCTTTTTATCAAATACCTTTTGCATAAATATTGAAACACTTGTGCTATGTTTCCTTTTTTGTATGTTGGTATATCAAATTAAAATGGACTTTAATACAGTCATTAATTTCTAGAGAACAATGTAAAAAGTATATTCCATATGCAAATATATACAATATGATACTTTTCTTTTGAGCTTTGTGATAGATTTCAACTTGCAAACCTTACTGCCTTCATAAAATAAATTTAGAGATTGTCCTGTCCCAGGGAGAGAAATGTTTTGGACGTTGAGTTTGTCTTTTTATTTCTCCACCCCTCCACTTCCAACCTACTTTAGTTCCTCACTCCCTGAGTTCTCAAGTCTTTCAAGGGTTAGGTGCATCTTCTCTCACCGAGGCCAGACCAAGCAATTCTCTACTATATATATATGTCTAGGGCCTCATATCAGCTGGAATATGCTGCCTGGTTAGTGGCTCAATGTCTGAGAAATCACAGGAGTCCAGGTCAGTTGAGACTGCTGCTCTTCTCATGGAACCACCCTCCTCTTCAGCTTCTTCCAGCTGCTTCCCAATTCAACCACAGGGTTCCTCGGCTTCCTTCCATTGATTGGGTGCTAGTATAAGCATGTGACTCTTTCAGTTGCTACTTGGGCCTCTTTGGAGGTCAGCCATGCTAGACTCCTGTCTGTAAGCACACCACAGCATCAGTAAGAGTATCAGGCCCACAGGGTCTCCACTTGAGCTGGATCCCAATTTGGGCCTGTCATTGGACCTCCTTTCTCTCAAATTCTTTTCCATTTTGTCCCTGCAGTTTCTTCAGACAGGGACAATTCTGGGTCAGAGCTTTTGACTGTGGGATGGCAACCGCATTCATCCACCAAATGCCGTCTCTCCACTGGAGATGGACTCTACAAGTCCCCCCTCCCCTCTGTAGAGTTCTTTATCCAAGGGCCCTCCTTTTGAGTCCCTAGAGTCTCTCACCTCCCAGGTCTCTGGTATATTCTGGAGGGTCCCCCTACTTCCTATCTTTTGAGGTTGCCTATTTCCATTCTTTCTGCTAGCCCTCTGGGCTTCAATCCTGTTCCCTCACCCAACAACTGATCATGTACCCCACTCCCCTCCCTTCCCCCTCTTCCACCCAGACCCAGATCATTCCCTCCCTGTACCCCTTATAATGGTTTTCTTATCCCTCTAAAGTGGTATTGAGTCATCCTCACCTTGGCCCTTCTGCTTGCTAACCTTGAATTCTCTAGATTTTATCCTGGGTATATGGTACTTGTTGGCTAATAGCCATTTATTATTGAGTACATATCATGTATGTCCTGTTGTGTCTGAGATACCTTACTCAGGATGATATTTTCTAGTTCCATCCATTTGCCTGAAAAACTCATGATATCTTTGTAGCTAAGTAGTATTCCAATGAGTAAATGAACCACATTTTCTGTATCCATTCTTCTGTTGTAGGACATCTGGGTTGTTTCTAGCTTCTGGGTATCACAAATAAGGCCACTGTGAACATAGGAGAACACGTGCATCTGTGGCATGGTGGGGGATCTTTTGATTATATGCCCAAGAGTGGACTAGCTGGATCTTCAGGTAAATCTATTTCCAACCTCCAGATTGATGCCCACAGTGTTTGTACCAGTTTCCAATTCCACCAACAATGGGGGAGTGTTCTTCTTTCTCCATATCCTCACCAACATTTATGTCACCTGAGTTTTTAATCTTAGCCATTCTGATTGGTGTAAGGTGGAATATCAGAGTCTTTTTGATTTGCATTTCCCTGATCACTAAGGATTTTGAACATTTCTTTATGTGCTTCTCAGTCATTTGATGTTCTTCTGTTGTTAATTTTGTTTAGTTCTATAATCCATGTTTTGATTGGGTTGTTTGAATTTTTGGTGGTTAGCTTCTTGAGTTCTTTATATATTTTGGTTATTAGCCTGCTATTGGATGTGGTTTCAGTGAAGTTTTTGTTTTCCAATTTGTAGGTTGCTTATTTGTCAACTTGACTATGTTCTTTTCCTTACAGAAGCTTTTCAGTTTCATGAGGTCCTATTTATTAATTCTTGATCTTAGAGCCTGAGCTATTGGAGTTCTGTTTAGGAAACTACTCCTCATGCCAATGAGTTCGAGGCTCTTTCCCACTTTCTCTTATATTAGATTCGGTGTAGCTGGTTTTATGTTGAGGTCCTTGATCCACTTGGGCGTGAGCTTTGTGTAAGGTGACAAATAAAGATCTATATTCATTTTTCTATATTCAGACTACCAGTTAGATCAGCACCATTTGTTAAAGATGCTTTCTTTTTTCCATTGTATATTTTTGACTACTTTGTCAAAGATCAAATATCCTTAAGTGTGTGATTTTATTTCTGTGCCTTCAATTCCTTTCCATTGATCAACCTGTCTGTCTCTGTACCAATACCATGAAGTTTTTTTTTTTTTATTACTATTGCTCTGTAGTATAGTTTGAAGTCTATAGACTCACCTGTGAATTTGTTGCTTTCTGGTTATTGCTTTAATAACATTTATTAGATTATATATTTATTTTGGCTTTTTGAGACAAGGTTTCTTCTTTGTAGCCCTGGATATCCTGGAATTTGCCCTTAAGTCCAAGCTGGCCTCCCAAGTACTGGAAGTAAAGGCCTGAACCACCACTGCTAGGCTAGGCTTAATTTTATGTTATGATTTGGAGTTAATTTATTAATATGCACTATTGATAAATTATGAAGATTTACAAAATAATCTTTTCTTTGGCAAAATTTTAGTATAAAATTTAAGCACTACTTCCTTGGTCACATTTTATTTTTTATTATATGTTTCTTTTTGAAATATATCTTTGAGGATTTCAGGAAATGTATTTTGATCATATTCCTACCTAGCTCCTCTAATATTCTTCCACTTATTTCCTACTGACCCACAGATGTGCCCTCAGTATTTCCTTTAAATTTACAAATCTAACTTATTCATCCTGTCATAAAACCTTGAATGCGTAATTATCCACTGGAACATTGGTGCAACCTTTATGAAAATTGATTTTCTTTCTTCCAATCAATATTGATTAGTCCATGTTCCCTTTTATGCTGGGCTTTTGTCTGGCTGGAGCTTTCATGCATCTTAGGAAAGCTGCCACAGTCATTGTAATTTCATTTGTTCATCTGCTTTTTTGTGTCCAGAAAAGTGTTTCCTCCATTGCCTCTGGATCTTACAGTCTTTTCCTACCCTGTTCCATTTCTGAGTCTTGGAAGGAAGGCATGTGATATAGCTATCACATTCAGAGTGTTTGATGAATACTCTGTGTTCTCTCATTCTCTACAATTTGATTAGTTGTACATTTGTATGATAATCATCTACTACAGAAATAAGCTTCTCCGATGAGAGCTGACCAGTGGGGAACTCTGTGGACATATTGTCAAGTCACTAAAAGTTGGTTTAATATCAGATTTATATAACACAATAATAGTATTAGGTACTCTGTTTGGGCCTATGACTTGTGTGGGGACAGATTCTGGCCCCATAATGGTGCCAGGTTGGGCTATATCTCAAGGAACAGCAGTCAAATTCAGCCTATACTATTCATTTTATTATTGAACGAATGAGTGTATCTTTGTCAGAATGGTCCGATTATAATTCTCAGGGGTAACAGAGACATAACATTTCTTCTGAAAAATACAGGACACAATATTTTTAAATTTTCTTAGTATATGAATAATAAGTACATTACTTAATAATATGTGAAGTCCTCTCTTTAGTCTTTCTCAGTAAACAGTATGTTTACTATTTAACAAATTATATAGTATAAAATCTGTGTTAGAATATTCTGTATTAAAGATATCTAAGTTCTTCTTAATTATGTTTTTAAAAATTCTTACATTTGTAAATAATTTTTCTTTCTTAGTCATTATATGTGTTTTAGCATAAAGTTTTGTCCACTACTGTTTTAGTTTAAACTTCTGTCATACCTCAGACTAATATTGTTGTAAATGTTGTTTGTTTTATTTTTATGTTCTAGTTGCATTTCTATAATATTCCATATATTATAGCCATAATAATTTGAGCCACTTTGTTGTTTGAAATAAATTTTGTAATGGCATACAACTGTATTTTGTTCATTGACACCATATAGTAACCTTTGACTAATTATAATACAAGTTTAGAATAACTGTTTCTAATATTAGTTTTATGCATTTATTTTCAGAATGAACATTTTACGAATATAATTTGTTACATCTGATATTGTTTTTAGGTCTGTAAAGTGATCTGCTTTAGAACTTTGTACATGAATACCTTTCCCATCTGTGACATTTTCAAGCCTGTTGAAAACGGTTCTGTTTTAGTTCATAGATCTTTTTTGGCCATTTGGTCAGACTTTGATGATAGAAATCTCAAAGAATATAGAAAAGAATGTGTTGTCCATGTCTGGCATTTAGACTCTCGCAGAAAATGACTTTGTATTATTGAGGCCACTGCCAGTGTCCATCTACTCTGTGCTTGTAGCAGAGATGTGATACTGTTAATTTCTGTTTAACCTTCATTTCTTGTCTCATATTCAGGGAAATCAAGCTTATACACATGGCACTGGTACCCCATTCCCTTCCTTAATGCTCAAGGTCTTTAAAGGTCAGCCCTTAGGAAATTTTCAGTTTTAGGATAATAAAATACAGAACTCGTCCCCAAACTTTCTTCTGTCACACACATCAGAGTAGACTTCCTCGATTTTTTTTTCTGGTTCTAAAAGAAATGCTCACCTTTAGTTTCCCATGTTCTCTGTTAAGTGCTGGGTACAATATGATCATCTAGATTAAGGTTGACAGGGGCATATGACAAATTAATTTAGTTGTCACAATTTTATAATACCACTTGCTTAAGAATCCCATTGGAAAATTTCAATAATACCTCAAATTATAACCTAAAGTTTCACATCTGACTTTACTTAATGCCCATCTCTGTTTTCTGGCTTCCTTCTTCTCTTCTCTCCCTCTTACACCTATTTGTGGATTCCTATAATCCTAAACAAATCTTTCTTTTACTAGTTGATTGTCCTGTCTTCTATAAAATACTCTCTTCCATCAGATAATTTGCTGTGGTCAGACAGCCATCTCCCATTTTGTCACTATGCTTTTTACTATAGACTTGAAAATGAATTTTAGGTAGTTTTGAATCCCATTGAATCTTAATATCTTTGCCAAATAGGTAAATAAGTGTACATACATAAGTTGTGTTTTCCTGCCTCCATTGGATTTTGAATTACTCCAGAGTTCGGATAGTGATTCATATGATATCTATCAAGATACAGTACATAACATAGTTAGGCACATATTGGATACTCACATGTTCATCTGATTTGAATGCAAAATGACACAGTGTTTACATTTAAAAATTGTGGCTCATAGAACCTAATACTACTAGTGATTCTGCTAGGGTGATATATTTAGGTAACCATGACTTCAAACACTAATCACACTACATCAATATTATTGTGCTTTCCTTGATTTCCATCCTTATCTTGCCCCCTAAATCCCCATAGTTTCTATTCACTACTGTCAAAATGTCCAGGAATGCAGGGGCACATTCAGAAATGTTGTGAAAAGCAGCCACACCGTGTTTAACAAACAACATAACAAAGGCATCTGTCACAACGCATAGCCTTCTGTTCCTGGGAGACTTCTGCCAGCACGGTGGCATGCTCACTGCCTTTTCTCTTCCTCTCTGCTCATTCTCTCTAATTAAACGTGGCATTCTCTTTCCATCACACCATGAAAAGGGCCCTCATTTTGGCAGGGAAATGGGGAAGATTGGCTAGGGAATAAATCATGCCACAAGCAATGTTTCCTTCTCAGATAGAGAATTTGGGCCAGGTCACCTCTATGAATTGATTTACAGCAATTGAAAAACCCACATAAGCCCCTCTGAGTGACAGGCAAGCAAAAAAAAAAAAAATAGGGAAAGAAAACATCTCTATTTTTGCACTCTGGTCATTAAAGCCTTGAATCTTTAGCTCTATGTCCTCTATCCTCATCCATGTGATTCTTACCTCCTTTTACATCTACACTTTGTTCTTCAGTTTTTCAGAAACAGAGCTAATTCTAAAACTGCATTTTATGGCTTCTTTACACCCCAAGTTTATGTGGCTTCAACCCCTGGTATATAAACTCAAATGTAATCACATTGATAAGAGCAGCCTCTTGGATTCTGTACTTATGGTGTGTTAGGAAATGTGCCAAATGGTTTTATGCATGTATCTCCTGTAATGTTCACAGTGATCTCTGAAGGATATGGTATTGTTTTTCCCATCTGTTATAAGGAAAATAAACTGTTTTTAAAAGATGAAAAATAAAGTCATATTAAAATAGATTGCATACCTAGTGTCTGTTGACAGGGATAAGATTTAGGGATCTTATTATAAACATGCAAACAAACAATCATGTAATCACTAGTCAGTCTTCCTTTATAAAATGTGTAGGTTTACTTGCACATTTTATTTACTACATGGTAAATTGCTAAAATCTGAAACCTCTTACTTTAGAAAAATCAGTCAGTTTAGCTTTCTATATGCAGGATAGAAATAGAATTGTTTTTTTATGGTCACTCACAGTTTTTTTTTTCTGAAAACTCAGATAAGCTCATTCCACCCAAAGAAGAAGACCATCCTTCAGGCCCCTGTCCTTGCTGTCTGACAGAGAAATGATTTTTCATCTGGCAAACTGTTATCCTTAAGATTTGCACTGTATTAATGTAAAGATAATAGCATCAAAAACAACTTCAGAGTTCAAATTAATTTATGCTTTTTAAATGTTTATTTTTTTTATTTTGTTTGCATGAATGCCTTGTCTGAATGTTTATATACATACCACATGGGTGCTTAGTGTCTCTGGAGGTCACAAGAGGGTATAAGATGCTCTGGACTAGAAATACATAAGGATGTAATATACAAGGTAGGTATGGGAAATCAAAATCCAATTATTGCTGAAAGCAAAAGTTACCCCATTACTAGAGAGCAAGCTCTCCAAACTATCAAATTACAAGGGACATTTAAAATAAACTGATAAATACATTTCATCTTTCTTTATTCAGTGACTGCATAGTATTTCCCTCCCTTCCCAAAATTCAGAGTCACTGACATATAACCAGAAATGTAGAAAGCTTAACCGATCTGGCAACAATCTTTCTTGTTTTTTGTTCTTTTTTTAAAATGTATTTTATATTGGATATTCTACTTATTTAAATTTCAGATGTTATCCCCTTTCAACACTTTCCCTTCCCCTCAGGAACTCTCTATCCTGTCGCCCCTCTATTTGCTTCAGTGAGGGTGTGCCCCGACCCATCCACCCACTTCCCCTTCCCACCCTCGAATTCCCCTACACTGGTGCATCCCACCTTCATGAGACCAAGGACCTCCTCTCCCACCAATGCCTGACAAGGAAAACTTCCACTGCATATACAGCTGGAGACGTGGGTCCCTCCATGCCTGTTCCCAGGCTTGCGGTTTAGATTCTTGGTAGTTCTGGTAGGTTGGTATTGTTGCTCTTCTCATGGGGCCACAGACCCTTTCATCTCCTTCAGTCTTCTCTCCATCTCCTTCATTGGGGACCTCATGATCAGCTTAATGGTTAGCTTCAAGCATCTGCCTCTCTATATATCAGATTCTGGCAAAGCCTCTCAGGAGACAGGTATATCAGGCTCTTGTCAGTATGCTTTTCCTTGCATCCACAACAGTATCTATGTTTGTTGACTGCACATGGGATGGATCCCCAGGAAGGGCAGTCTCCAGATGGCCCCTGCTCCAGTCTCCGCTTCAAACTTTGTCTCAATATTTGCTCCCATGAGTCTTTTGTCTTTCCTAAGAAGGACTGAAGAACCCATAATTTGGGTTTCCTTCTTCTTGAGCTTCATATGGTCTGTGAGTTGTGTATCTTGGGTATTTTGAGCTTTTGGGTGAGTATCCACTTATCAGTGAGTGTATATCATGTGTATTCTTTTATGATTGGGTTACCTCACTCAGGATGATACTTTCTAGTTCTATCCACTTGCCTAAGAATTTCATGAATTCATTGTTTATAATAGCTGAGTAGTACTCCATTGTGTAAATATACCACAATTCCTGTATCCAATCATCTGTTGAAGGATATCTGAGCTCTTTCCAGGTTCTGGCTATTATAAATAAGGTTTCTATGAACATAATGGAACATGTGTCCTTGCTATGTGTTGGAGAATCTTTTGGGTATATGCCCAGGTGTGACATAACTGCATCCTCAGGTAATACTATGTCCAATGTTCTGAAGAACTGCCAGACTGATTCCGAGAGTGGTTGTACCAGCTTGCAAAACCACCAACAATGTAGAAATGTCCCTATTTCTCCACATCCTTGCCAGCATCTGCTATGCCCTGAGTTTTTCAACTTTGCCATTCTGACTGGTGTGAGGTAGAATTTCAGGGTTGTTTTGATTTGCATTTCCCTGATGACTAAGGATGTCGAACATTTCTTTAGGTGCTTTTCAATTATTCGAGTTTAGTCATTGAGAATTCTTTGTTTAGCTCTCTACTCCAGTTTTAATAGGGTTATTGGATTGTCTGGAGTCTAATTTCTTGAGTTCTTTGTACATATTGGATATGAACCCTCTATCAGATGTAGGATTGGTAAAGATCTTTCCCAATCTGTTGGTTGCCATTTGTCCTATTGACAGAGAGCATTGCCTTACAGAAGCTTGGCAATTTTATAAAGTCTCATTTGTCAGTTCTTTATCTTAGAGCAAAGCCATTGGTGTACTATTCAGGAACTTTTCCCCTGTGCCCATGTGTTCAAGGCTCTTCCCCATTTTTCTTCTATTAGTTTCAGTGTATCTGGTTTTATGTGGAGATCCTTGATCCACTTGGACTTGAGCTTTTTACAAGGAGATAAGAATGGATCTACTTGCATTCTTCTACATGCGGACCTCCAGTTGAACCAGCACCATTTGTTCAAAATGCTGTCCCTTTTCCACTTAATGGTTTTAGCTCCTTTATCAAAGATCAAGTGACCATATGTGTGGGTTCATTTATGGGTCTTCAATTCTATTCCATTGATCTTCTTGCCTATCTCTGTACCAATACCATGCACTCTTCATCAATACTGCTCTGTAGTACAACTTGAAGTCAGGGATAGTGATTCCCACAGAAGATCTTTTATTGTTGAGAATAATTTTCACTATCGTGGGTTTTTTGTTATTCCAAATGAGTTTGAGAATTGCTATTTTTAACTCTGCTAAAAATTGAGTTGGAGTTTTGATGGAGATTTTATTGAATTTGTAGATTTCTTTTGGCAAGATTGCCATTTTTACCATATTAATCCTGCCAGTCCATGAATGTGGGAGATCTTTCCATCTTCTGAGATCTTCTCCGATTTCTTTCTTCAGAGGTTTGAAGTTCTTCTCTTACAGATCTTTTACTTGACTGGTTAGATTCACACCAAGGTATTTTATATTATTTGTGAATGTTGTGAAGTGTATCATTTCCCTAATTACTTTCTCAGCCTGTTTTTCCTTTGTGTAGAGGAAGGTTACAGATTTGTTTGAGTTGATCTTATATTCATCCAGTTTGCTGAAGTTGTTTATGTTTAGAGTTTTCTGGTGGAAGTTTTGTGGTCACTTAAGTATACTATCATATCATCTGCAAATAGTGATATTTTGAATTCTTCCTTTCCAATTTGTATCCCTTTAACCTCCTATTTTTTGTCTGATTGCTCTGGCTAGGAATTCCAGTACTATATTGAATAGGTAGGTTGAGAATGGGAAGCTTTGTCTAGTCCCTGATTTTAGTGGGATTGTTTCAAGTTTCTTTACATTTAGTTTGATATTGGTTACTGGCTTGCTATATATTGTTTTTACTATGTTTAGGTATCGGCTCTGAATTCCTGATCATTTCAGGACTTTTACCATGAAGGGGTGTGCTTTTTGTCAAATGCTTTCTCAGCATTTATTGAGATGATCATGTGGTTTTTTCCCCCTTTGAGTTTGTTTATATAGTGGATTGTGTTGACAGATTTCCTGTATATTGAACCATCCCTGAATTCCTGGGATAAATCCTACTTGATCATAATGGATGATTGTTTTGATGTGTTTTATGTGTTTTTGGATTTGGTTTCCAAGAATTTTATTGAGTATTTTTGCATCAATATTCATAAAGGAGATTGGTCTGAAGTTCTATTTCTTTGTTGGGTCTTTGTGTGGTTTAGATATGAGCATAATTTTGGCTTCATAGAATGAATTGTGTAGTGTTCCTTGTGTTTCTTTTTTGTGGAATAGTTTGAAAAGAGTTGGTACTAGGTCTTCTTGGAAAGTATGAAAGAATTCTCCAGTAAAACCATCCAGTCCATTATTTATTTTAGTTGGGAGACTTTTAATGACTGTTGCTATTTACTTAGGAGTTATGGGACTGTTTAGGTGGTTTATCTGATCTTGATTAAATTTGGTACCCAGTAACTGTCTAGAAAATTGTCCATTTCATCCAGATTTTCAAGTTTTGTTGAGTATAGGATTTTGTAGTATGATCTGATGATTTTTTTTTAAATTTCCTCAGTTTCTGTTGTTAGTTGCCCTTTTCAGTTCTAATTTTATTAATTTAGATACCGTCTCTGTACCCTCTGATTAGTCTGTTAAGGGTTTATCTATCTTATTGATTTTCTCCAAGAACCAGCTCCTGGTTTTGATGATTCTTTCTATAGTTCTTTTTGTTTCTACTTGGTTGATTTCAGCCCTGAGTTTGGTTATTTCCTGACATCTACTCCTCTTGGGTGTATTTGCTTCTTTTTTTTTTCTAGATCTTTCAGGTGTGCAGTCAAGTTGTTAATGTATGCTCTCTCCAGTTCATTTTTGTAGGCACTGAGAGCTATGAGTTTTCTTCTTAGCACTGCTTTCATTTTATACCATAAGATGTGGTATGATATACCTTCATTTTCATTAAATTCTAAAAATTCTTCAATTTCTTTCTTTATTTCTTCCTTGGCCAAGTTATCATTGAATAAAACATTGCTCAGTTTCAATGTATATGTTGGCTTTCTTTTGTTTTTGTTGATTTTGAAGACCAGCCTTAGTCTGTGGTGGTCTGATAAGATGCATGGGATTATTTTAATTTTCTTGGATTTGTGGAGGGCTATTTTGTGACCAATTGTATGGTTTATTTTGGAGAAGGTACCACGAAGTGCTAAGAAGAAGGTATATTCTTTTGTTTTAGCATCAAATGTGGTATAGATATCTGTTAAAACTCTTTGGTTCATACCTTCCATTAGTTTCACTGCATCTCTGTTTAGTTTCTGTTTCCATGATCTGTCTGTTGATGAGAGTGGAGTGTTGAAATCTCCCACTATTACTGTGTCAGGTTCAATGAGTGCTTTGAGTTTTAGTAAAGTTTCTTTTATGAATGTGGGTGCCCTTGCATTTGGAGCATAGATATTGAGAATTGAGAGTTCATCTTGGTAGATTTTTCCTTTGATGTGTATGGAGCATCCTTCCTTATCTTTTTTTGGAAAACGTTTGGTTGAAAGTTTATTTTATTCGATATTAGAATGGCTACTTCAGCTTGTTTCTTGGGACCATTTGCATTATTTGCTTGGAAAATTGCTTTCCAGCCTTTTACTCTGAGGTAGAATCTGCTTTTTCTCTGAGGTGTGTTTCCTATATGTAGCAAAATGCGCGGTCTTGTTTATGTATCCACTCTATTAGTCTATGGCTTTGTATTTGGGAACTGAGTCCATTGATGTTTAGAGATATTAAGGAGTAATGACTGTTTCTTCCTGTTATTTTTGTTATTAGAGTTGGAATTATGTTTGTGTGGCTATCTTCTTTCGGGGAAGAAAATTACTTCCTTGCCTTTTATAGGGTGTAGTTTCCCTTCTTGTGTTGGAGTTTTTCATCTATTATCCTTTGTAATGCTTGATTTGTGGAGATATATTGTGTAAACTTGGTTTTCTCATAAAATATCTTGGTTTTTCCATTTATGGTAATTGAGAGTTTTTGAGTATAGTAGCCTTGGATAGCATTTGTGTTCTTTCAGGGTCTGTATGACATCTCTCCAGGATCTTCTGGCTTTTATAGACTCTGGTGAGGAAGAAGTATGGTGTAATTCTTATAGGTCTGCTATTATATGTTACTTTGCCTTTTTCCCTTACTGTCTTTAATATTCTTTCTTTGTTTTGTGTATTTTGTGATGTGATTATTAAGTGATAGGAGGAATTTCTTTTCTGGTCCAGTCTTTTTGGGGTACTATAGGCTTCTTCATGGACATCTATTTCTTTAGTTTAGGGAAATTTTCCTCTATAATTTTGTTGAAGATATTTACTGGCCATTTAAGTTGGGAATCTTTGCTCTCATCTATATCTATTATCCTTAAGTTTTATCTTCTCATTGTGCCCTGTATTCCCTGGATGTTTTGAGTTAGGAGCTTTGGCATTTTCTTTGACCACTGTGTAAATGTCTTCTATGGCATCTTTTTCACCTGAGATTCTCTCTTTTATCTCTTGTATTCTGTCGGTGATGCTTGCATCTATGACCTTGGATCTCTTTCCTCGGTTTTCTATCTCCAGGGTACTTTCCCTTTGTGATTTCTTCATTGTTTCTACTTCCATATTTTGATCCTGGATGGTTTTGTTCAATTGCTTCACCTGTTTGGTTGTGTTTTCCTGTAATTCTTTAAGGGATCTTTGTGTTTCCTCTTTAAGTGCTTCTATCTGTTTGCCTGTGTTCTCCTATATTTCTCTAAGGGAGCTATTTATGTCCTTATTAAAGTCCTTTATCATCATCATGAGAAGTTATTTTAATTCTGAATCTTGGATTTCAAGTGTGATGGGGTATCCAGGACTTGCTATATTGGGTGAACTGGGTTCTGATGTTTCCAAGTAACTTTTGTTTCTGTTGCTTACATTCCTGTGCTTGCCTTTTGCCATCTGGTTATCTCTAGTACTCCCTACACTCACTGTCTCTGAGTGGTGTCTGTCTCTCCTGTTTTCTTGGTTGGGTCAGAACACCTCCGAATCCAGGTGTCTCTGTGATCCTGTGATCCTGTGTGTCAGAGCTCCTGGGAGTCTGGTTGCCTCTGGGATCCTGTAATTCTATGATCCCGGGTTTGTTAAAGCTCCTGGGAATCCAGCTTCCTCTATGATCCTGGGGGTGTTAGAGCTCCTGGGAGTCCAGCTTCCTCTATGATCTTGGGTGTGTTAGAGCTCTTGGGAATCCAGCTTCCTCTGGGTGTTGTGGTGTTGGTTGCAGAGGTAGCACCCAAGGTCTGCTCAGTGCAGTGGCTCAGATCAGAAGGAATCTGTGCCAATAGGTCAGGGTATAATGTCTTCATGGGAGCAAACCAGCTAGGAGTAAACTGCTCTGGGTGTAGTAAATCCTCTACTGCCCTGAGTGAAGCAGATCCTCTGGTATGGGTCAACTGTTCTGAATGTAGCAGATCCTCTGGGATGGGTATGAATATTATGTCTTCCTGGCAGCAGACAGGAGAATACCAGGCAGGAAAGACCAGGAACAGGGGTTGGAAGGGGAGTGTTATTTGGGAGGGCGGGGTTTTGGTGGGTGATGAGTACCTAGTGTACAACAGCTGGTCTCCCAGCTGAAATTCTCGGACTTTGGGTTGTGGAAGAGGGTTCTTACCAACTGTGGTGAGTACAGCAGGTCCTCTGATAGGTCTGAATATGCTGTCTTCCAGCAAGCCTATCAGCTATTGACAATGATCTTTCTTAAAACTTTGCTTTGCTATTACATCAATTTGTTCATTCGCCGAATATTTACTGAGCATCTATTTAGTGCTATAATCCACATATTAAGGAACTGGTAGTAAAAGGATTAGATTTGACATGACTTTTTTTTTCCAAATAACTTACTTTATAATCTCATTAACTTCACAGTTGAAAAAAATGCAACAGGTTAAAGAAAAAATGCAAAAGTTTAAAGAAAAAAGTACAAAACAAACAAACAAACCAACAAACTAAAACTAGAAACCAAAAAAAAAAAAAACCAACTACAAAAGTAGGATTTCAGGTTCAAGAATTGGTTTTCAGCCTCTCCAAGGTTGTCAACCCTACTTGCTCCCATCTTCGGACCATTATTTGGGTTATTTTTGCTTATTTCTGCTGTTCCCTGGGCTTCAAACAGGCTGACTAACTATATGAAACAACAGATAAATAATTTGGTAGCAAAACCTATTCAGATACATTATCATAAGTTAGCTATGGAGGACCACGAGACTCAAGATGTGGTTGTTATTTTATACAGGGTGTTCCCAAAACCCATCTCCACCCAACCTAAAAGAGGGGACTTCTGCCTCTAGACCAAGCAGAGAGGAGCCACCCAGAATCCCCTCTGACTGGTGATCTGAATTCTTGCTTAGGCTGTGAGGCTAAACACTACAAGGGAATATAAATAAAAGTTAAAAATATCACTCTGGGTTCCCTGAGGAACAAGCCTGACTGCATAGGGGTTTATGTCAAAAGTATCCCCTCTCCAGGAAAAAGACATCGGGATGGGTATGGCCCTCATGCCTCACTGGACAACGACAGGGGGACCGGAGCCATTACAAGGTCCCCTTCAAATACTGGAGGTCAGGCCTCTACCCCAGCCTTCGCACGATTAGAATCACCACAGCCCTTCTATACTTAGAGAAGGGAGGAGATGTCAGGGGCATGCCTGGTTATACACTGAAGGCCTAAAATCAGCCATAGGCCTAAAATCAGCAATAGGCCTGTCATACATGTATACTAACACCAAGTCTTGGGTCTGTGGAAAAACATTGAAACAGATGGCTATAAGCTATTGTAAACAGGCAGCTTTTGTGGAAATTTACCAGTCCGAGTAGTCACAGACCTTGTAAATAGGTAGCCTTGGCAGACAATACCAACTTAGATGAGGCAAGTTAGTCATAGGCAGAGTCATAGTGACATGTCCCCTAAACCTTCACCCAGCCGATACCCGGTTCTGAAAGATATCTGTATTCCCCCTGAACACCCACACTCCAATGTCATTCCCTTCCCCACATCCTGCCTTTCTGTGATATAACCCCTGTGTGAATGAATTACGATTTGAGAAAAAATAAATAAATTATTTAAAAAAAAAAGTAGGTATTCCTCAAAAGAACAGTACATATTCCTTTTACTTATTACACTTTGTCATTGTGTTTTACAAACAGCTGACTCTTTACAAGGTCTATCACCCTACTATCTTCATTTTACATTTTATTTCTTGAAACAGATGAGGAAAATGATGAGGAAAAATAAATTCACAGGAGTTAGGAGCTTGGTAATTTCACAAATCCACCGAACAACATAGCTGGGACCTGAAACTATTTCAGCTTGAGAAGGTCCCATGTTACTGTCTCTCTTGTCACTGCTAAAGCAAACTTAGCTGTTTCCCAGGAAAGTTCAACTTAGCATCACTAGAGAATTTTGTGTTGAATGATGTCTATAAATAAACCCTGCTTTTCACTGTGAAAGAAAGCAATGCAGAAGAGAGCAACACAACTTCTATCTGAATATTAAAGAACAAATTTGAATTTAGAAATTTCTTAGACTTTTAGGACACAGTACTCATAAAGGGGACTCCATAACATCAGAACATCAGTTTAGTTTTCCCATCTGGGGGAGGAGGGTGAATGCTACTGAGCATTCCAGACTATATCAGTTATCTGCAATTAGAAATGGAATTGTTTGTCATGATTCATAACTTTGTGAATTTATTTCATGATCAATTGGTCCTGTTCCTCCTGAGTCCATGGTGAGGCACAGCTTAATGGAGGGAGCAGGTGGTAGCAAACTCATGGGCAGAAATCAATGGGTGAAAAATAAATGTGTTCCCAAAATCTCTGTTTTGGATTTTATATAATACTTTAATAGAAGAGCATGGTTTTATTTCAATAATTTACAAATGTTATGTGAATATTTTTGAGAGTAGTGATTTGGAAGCTGACTGAATGTTTATATAGATGTTTAAAGGGGCTATGAATCTTAGGACTCACTTTTTAATTCCTACAAATTCATATTTGACCAATTCAAGTAAAATATCAATACAAGATTCACTTCCATTTTGTGAAATTCACCTTATAAATTTTTCTAATCCCTGATTCCAGTCATACAAGAAAACTAAATGGAAAGAAAGCCTTTGTCAATTTGTAATTTTATATTTTGTTTTTTGTTAATTATTTTTTTTCAGTTCTTCCAGAGCTTAATACAATGTGTAGTCTTCATAGTGAGACAAAACTCCAAGATCCACTCTTCTCCTTCCACACCCAATGCTGTCTCCTTTGTTGTTATTGCTGTTTGCTTACTGATTTATCCAATCTTCTGCCACAGTAGTACTGCAGTTGACTTTCCAGAGCTTGAATTTATAAGAAAATTTATAAAAATCTATTCCATCACCTAATAATTGCCAGTAGATCTACAGCTAGTGAGAAAATTGTATGTGCATGTCCCATCTCCATGTTGTGATTTAGTCTATCTTGGGCTTGTACAGTTGTAAACACTGTCACAATTGCTTTTTGTTTTTAGATAAGTGTTGACATACATGTCTTGAAAATATTACAAGTCTAGGACATCAATACAAAAATTGTAGGTAAAGTATGAAAATTTCAAGTAGAGAGACTGGTTGAAAGTTCCTTTTATGTCCCTGAACAGGTCTATATAAGATATATCTCAGAATATATCTTAAGAATATAGATGAAATCTCTTTGTTTATTCATGGTTTTATCCAGTGTAAATATTCCTTTTTTCAACTGAAATTTTCCACAGCCCTCTTATGGACACATAAACTAGTTATCATTTTCAAAAGAGATGATATCATTTTCAAAAAGAGAAGATAAATTCAGTAAGTTCCAATTGCTACAAGGAAATAAAACAAGGCCAGATTCCACTATACTTGTTTCTGTTAGGGGGAGTCTGTTTTTTGACAGAAAGTTGTTTCATTTTGGCAGAAATGAAACAACTGTGACTAAAAAATACATTGTGGCCATATTGTGGCTATATTGATACTATTTTGTTTATATCCAAGTCTGTAGTGTCTTACCCATGATCATTTTCTTCCCTGAATGCAAAGGAATACAGAAGAGGAAGACAGAATAGCAAATATATTTCAATAGCAAAGCATCCACATTTATTCTCCAAGGTGGTTGTAAGCAGCATAGAAACTCTTAAAAGAACAGGGGAAAGTTGAGCTGACACTAGTGTAACAGTATTATGTAGTCGGTCAAACACTGTTCTGCTGTAGACTCCCCCTTGAGTGACTGATTCCTTGAGAATGCTTTTTTTTGAGCTGGTCACTCAGAACATACAATGTTGATCTACATCTAGTGCTACTTTCTTACTAACTTTGCCCATACATGCTGGGAAAATGAACCTTTCTTGCTATAGTCACTGTTTCCTCAGTTGACAATTCTTTGTTTAGCTCTGTACCCCATTTTTAATATGGTTATTTGGTCGTCTGGAGTCTAATTTCTTGAGTTCTTTGTATATATTGGATATTAGCCCTCTATTGGATGCGGAATTGGTAATGATCTTTTCCCATTATGTTGCTTGCCATTTTGTCCTATTGACAGTGTCCTTTGCCTTACAGAAACTTTGCAATTTTATGAGGTCTCATTTGTCAATTATTGATCTTAGAGCATAAGCCATTGGTGTATTATTCAGGAAATTTTCCCCTGTGCCTAAGTATTCAGTATTCTTCTCCAACTTCCCTTTCATTAGTTTCAGTGTATCTGGTTTTATGTGAAGGTCCTTTATCCACTTGGACATGAGCTTTGTACAAGGAGATAAGAATGGGTCAGTTTTCATTCTTCTACATGTTGTTCATCAGTTGAACCAGCACTATTTGTTGAAAATGCTGTCCCTTTTCCACTTAATGGTTTTTGCTCCTTTGTCAAAGATCAAGTGACCATAGATGTGTGTGTTCATTTCTGGGTCTTCAATTCTATTCCATTGATCTTCCTGCCTATATCTGTATCAATACCGTGCAGTATTTATCACTAATGATCTGTAGTACAACTTGAGGTCAGGGATGGTGGTGATTCCTCCAGAAGTTCTTTTATTGTTGAGAATAGTTTTCGTTATCCTGGGATTTTTGTTATTGCAAATGAATTTAAGAATTTCTCTGTCTAACTTGGTGAAGAATTGAGTTGGGATTTTAATGTGGATTACATTGAATCTGTCGATTGCTTTTGACAAAGATGGGTATTTTTACTGCATTAATCCTGCCAACCTATGAGCATGGGAGATCTTTGCATCTTCTGAGATCTTCTTCCATTTCTTTCTTCAGAGATTTGAAGTTCTTGTCATATAGATCTTTCAATTGCTTGGTTAGATTCAAACCAAGTTATTTTATATTATTTGTAAATATTGTGAAGGGTGTCATTTCTCTAATTTCTTTCTCAGCCTGTTTATCTTTTGAGTAGAGGAAGGCTACTGATTTGTTTGAGTGGATTTTATAACCAGCCACTTTCCTCAAGTTTTTTTTTTTTTAATCAGGTTTAGGAGTTCTCTGGCAGAAGTTTTGTGGTCACTTAAGTATACTATCATATAATCTGTAAATAGTGATATTTTGACTTCTTCCTTTCCTGTTCGTATCTCTTTGACTTCTTTTTTTTTGTTGTTTAATTGCTAGGACTTAAGTACTATATTGAATAGGTAAGGAGTGAGTGGGAAGCCTTGTCTAGTCTCTGATCTTAGTGGGATTGCTTCCTTATCATCCTGAGTGAGGTACCCAATCACAAAAGAACACACATTGTATTCACTCACTGATAATTGGATATTAGCCCAGAAGCTTGAAATACCAAAGATTCAACTCACAGACCACATGAAGCTCATGAAGAAGGAAGGCCAAGTGTGGGTGATTCTGTCTTTCTTAGAAGGAGTAATAAAATACTCAAGGGAAAAATATCATGGCAAAGTGTGTGACAGAAACTGAAGGAGGGGCCATCTGGAGACCATTTCACCTCCATATTCATCCCGTGTGCAGTCACCAAATGTACACGCTGATGTGGATGTCAGGAAGTACATGCTGACAGAAGTCTGACATAGCTGTTTCCTTAAAGGTCTGCCAGGGTCTGACATATTCAGAGGCAGATGCTCACAGCTAACCATTGAACTGATTAAATGGTTCCCAACAGAGAACTTAGAGAGAAGACTCAAAGTGCTGAAAGGGTATGCAGCCCCATGGGGAAAGCAACAATACCAACCAACCAGAGCTCCCAGGGTCTAAACTACCAGCATGAGAGCAGATAGGGTGAGACCCATGACTCTAGCTTATATGTAGGTGAGGATGACCTTGTAGACATAGGTGATAAAGGAGATCCTTGGTCTGATGAAGGCTGGATTCCCAGTGTGTGTGTGGGGGGGGGGAATTCGATGGTGGGGATGTGGGAGTGGGGGAGTAGGTGGGGAGACATCCTTGTATAAGTAGGAGGAGGGTGGATGGGATAGAGAGTTCCTAGGTAGAGGGGAATGGGGTAAGGGGATAACATCTGAAATGTAAAAAAAAAAAAAACAATAAAAAATAATAATAAGGCAAAAGGCAGAATAAGAATAAGCCTTGGGTGGAAGATACCAAGCAAATAATTAGGTGGCCTTGCTTCAGAATTTCATATAATTATAAGAATCTACCCAGACTCAATAAGGTTCTCTACTATGTCCATGAGAACTTCTAACCCATCCAAGAAGTTGCTCCTGTATAAAGGAAATATGGAAAAAAGTGTGGAGCAAAGACTGAAGGAAAGGCCATCCATAGAATACCCTACCAGGGGATCCATCCCATGTATAGATACAAACCCCAGACACTATTGTTGATGCCAAGAAGTTCATGCTGACAGCAGCCCGATATAGCTATCTCTGGAGAGGCTCTGCCAGAGACTGACAAATACAGATATGGATGCTCACAGCCAACCATTGGAATGAGCATGGGGATCACAAGGGAGGAGTTAGAGAAAGGATTGAAGGAGCTGAAGGGATTTGCAAACCCAGAGGAAGAACAACAACATCAACTAACCAGATGTGCCCCCAACCTCACCACAGAGCTCCCAGAAACTAATCGACCAGCCAAATGGTAAACATGGAGGGATCCATAGCTCCAGCTGCGTAGGTAGCAGAAGATGGCTTTATCTGACATCAATGGGAGGCCCTTGGTCCTGTGAAGGCTCAATGCCCCAGTTTAGGAGAATGCCAGGGCAGTGAGGTGGGAGTGAGTAGGTGGGTGCATCTTCATAGAAGCAGGAGGAGGTGGAATGGAATAGTGGGTTTCAAGGGAGAAACTGGGAAAGGGGATAACATTTGAAATGTAAATAAATAAAATATCCAAAGAGGAGAAAAAAAACAAGACAAACTATATTGAAATGATAAAAACACTATCAAACATATTTGAATCATTAAGAGTTTCCCAATAAACCTAATTTTTTGTAAATGGTCACAAATTGTTCTCCAGTGCCTTAAAATCACAAGATGACAGTTAACACATCTCTAAGTCAATTTCTTAAAACGAGAAGTAAAATGCAAGTCATTTACTTAAATGGTCTCTGAAGATGGACTGAGTTGTACAGGAATCAAATGGACTTTTCTTATTATTAGCAGAAAAGAAGGGAGTATGGCTTCACTATGATGGTCTGTCTCTAGTTGGAGCCTTTGATAAGATTGTGCGAATTGGACTTACTGTCCTATTGGATGGTATTTTATAGAAGGAAATAAAGCAATATTCACTATCTTTTGAGCTAGTAACTTCTCTTCATAATAATTCCATCCAGTGTCAGTGTGAGATTCTTTCCATGTCTCTGTCTCTGTCTCTGTCTCTCTCTCCTTTCCTCTTTGTGTGTGTGTGTGTGTGTATGCGCGCACACTCGCATGTGTATGTAATCTTTTGTCCATAAATAATACTCTGACTCCAGGCATAGTGAATTTCCCTACCACCAGTATTCCCCATGGTAATATTTACTGCCACTGGTATTCACACAAAGAAAAGAACATACCAGAGTTCAGGAATAAATAGAAAATAGGCCAGTAGATAAACACTAAACACACAGATATTAGATTAAGTGTCCTACAGTGTCAAAGTTAGAACAGACACTTCTGGGATCAAAGCTGACCCTGTCTACTATCTTATCTCTCAAGGAGTAAAGAAGTCTCAAATTTGTTAGTGTATTTTCCTCTCACAGAGCTGCAAGGGCGTTCGTCATGGACCAAATACAGAAGCATTTTCTGCCAGGTTTCCTTGAACTATGATCTGTCTTTCTCCTAAATGATCTTATATTTTCATAGTCCTTAATCTTTGATTATTTAGTTTGTAAACATGTTACATTGTTTGCTAGCTCTGTTAATATCATAATCAAATGACATAAATCACTTAATACATAGTAGGCACCAAATAATCATGTGTGTTTATACAGGACACAGCTCTGGAGTATGCTATGGCAATCACTTTTTAGTTTTATTTCATTTCATATGACCCCAAAATAGACTGTAGTGCAAAGCTTTTCATTTTCCTTCAACTATCAATTTGTCTAATGTAAATGTATGCAGAAGCAGCAGGTAATACCATATTTCTATCTAGTTTTCAGCTCTGAACTGAAGCAGAGAAAATTATGTAACCAAGACACATAGTTCAGATTGCAATTATGATTATTATTAGCTATAATAATAGATCATAATAGCATCTGCAAGCAGTAGCAACAGAACTCTGTCTGAGTCTCATTAGTCTGGACCCCACTAATTTGTGATATGTAGTTATTTGACTATAACTAGACTAAAGCACTCTGCCATGTGATCTCCTGGTTTAATTTTTAATGCAGTTCAAAAAAATATTTGGTAAAAGCCTGTGTATCAAACACGTGATGATAATAGGCTCTGTTGTGATAATTAAAAAGACTGGAATTTGAAAAGTCATGTTTACCTTGATTGAAATCCTGTGAATGCCATGCTCATTTGTGGATGAACTTGGCTAACCCTCAGTACTTTTAATTATTAAATGAAAAGTAACCGAGTTGCTACGAGATGAATTTTAAAGCTCTGAAATTAAAATTGTGACAAAGTGTATATTCTAATTTACTGATACTCTGCTTACTGTTCTAGTGAATAATAGTGATGAACAAATCAGAGTATGTAAACCTACATATTTTGCACATAAATAAGGTCATTGTTGTAGTTCTAATACTTTAGACTAGAATGCAATGGTGGAAATACGTACATAGTGTGGTGGAAACATGAATACATTCTCAATTCTTTCTGTCTGAAAGTCTCAGGGTAGCTGCTATTAGAAGGAGATCTGAGAAACAATGTGACATTCGCCATGTGTTCAAGGAGATAATGGGATTTCAGCTATAGAGGCATAGTGAAGAACCTTATGTTATAGGAAATATAACAATCTAGTATGCTTAAAGTAAAGAAAACACGAAGACACCTTTCCTAAAATAAGCCAAAGGAAGAACTTACTGAACACATTAAAAAGTAAATCTTTTTTTTCTTTGATGTTGTAGATTTAGGATGCTTAAATAAAACCTCACTAGAATAGCTTTAAATCATATGATTTGTGTTAATGAAGTATCTTGGTTTTGAGTTCCTTCACATTTCTACTTCATTTCTAGCAGTGATCATGTTACTGTCTTCCAATGAAACACAACCAAAGTATTTATTTGAAAACACTTATCATTTAGATGCCTTTTCCCCTTTAAGTAAAATTTTCTAAATAATAAATGTCAGCAAGGCATGACAGAATACACATTATAAATTACTGAAAAACTTATGCATCATCCTGTAGATCAGATTACTACTCTGTCAATGGGCATGAAATGCACATTTAATCTGCCACCAATAAGTAGTGCCTGTTCTGCATTTGTTGTTTTTGAAAACATAGACTTTTACATGAGCTCTTATAATACTCTTTGTTAAGAGTACATTTCTTATCAAAAAATATCTACCATATACACAGAAAGATACATAACTGGAGGTCAATAAATGCTATTTGGATTAAAAAGAAGGAGCTGAATACAAGAAATGTTTCCCAGTTCTATATGAATGTAACTGAACATACTCACCAATATGGCCTTCATACTATAAGATAAGAGACAGAATATACATCATAAGGACAAAAGCTATCTTGGGAAAGATTTCTTATCTTCTATCACCATAAACTTTTTATGTTAGCTATCTAACAGTTACTTTCTTCCTCACTTTCTCCAAATTTTAGTCAATCTCTACGTCACAGATAGCTTTATGATCATCTGTAGTTCTAGGCAAGATCGAAGAACTATGTCTTGACTACTGTTAGTATATGTATGGTCAAAACCAACTGTTAAATAATCCCTGACTCAATAGAGTGAGGACAGCTGTCACAAGGAAGGCAACTTAGAGTCATAGCTAGATATCCTTCACTGTGACAATGAAATAAAATAACAAAAATCACAACAAAATGGTTCCACACTCACAGATTGGGGGAGAGAATGTTGGATAGGAGATATTAAGTGGCAAACCACTTCCTATGATTCCTATTGTATTTTAGGAACCAAAGTGTTACCTCAATAAATCTAAGAGAAAAGTATCTGTGCGCCTACAACAAAGACAAGAAATGTAAGGTGCGCTGAGGTTAACTCTGTTAAATTCTTATAAATGATAAGCAGAAAATATACAATTATTAAATTGTCATCATTCCCCCTCAAAGTAACTTGTTGTTTTCCTCAGTATTATTTCCAAAGCATTTTTCAAAGTTAAAATGGGTAAAGAAAAATAATTATTTGCTAAAAGAATCTTAAAGAGCATTTAAAATCTCAAATCCTTTGCTAAAGACATTTGGAATTTGAATTTCAAGAATAAGACTGTAGACAACATGGCCTTCTCACATGTTCCTCAATCTTCTTACCTATTTTAAAATTCCTCAAAGATTTATAACTGAGTATAACTAAGCATTTATTTACCTGAGTAAAAGGTTTATTGAGTCACAATTAAATAATTAAACAGTTTGGATTAAATGGATAAGATAAATTGTATCTCATAACCATTAATTAACCAGTTAACAAATAATAAAAATCTACACTTGATTACAATACTGGCTTTACTTTGATCCTCCCTCCAGAATTAGTGTATTTTTAAGAGAGAAATTTAACAAGCCAATGTTATTATGGAGAAGAGGTGCTGTTCATCCATTCTATGTCTGTATATTGAACAATTCACACAGGTTAAGCCCTCAAATATATTATAAAAATACTAATCCCAGCAGTGATAATATCTGAGAAATATTCCCTCATCTCTTGGAACTCAAACAGGAAAAAAATTTCAAAATGTATTTTTGACAGCAGGAAAATAAATGAAGCTATAGATAATAAGTGGATAATAAAAAAGTGAGCTAGACACAAAAGTTTAGCTAAGTATGTGAAAAATTGATTACTTGATGAGGCAGCTTAGTAACTATGACACTGTATCTTATACCACCTCAGGAAGTCAAGAAGTAGGGACTATCCAGTAAATGTGTGTGTGTGTGTGTGTGTGTGTGTGTGTGTGTGTGTGTGTATGTGGTCTTGAAAGAACCTAGAAACACAGTGGTGAAAGGGTATGGTTTTGAGGGGTTAATAGATTAGATTGTTTGAGATATCAATGTAGGGATCACTATTCCCTAGACTATGGTCTCAAACCAGCATAGCAAGGAGGAAGTGAACGGACCATGAACATTCATTTTTCTATCTCAGCTTCTAGACTGTGGATGCAGTATGAATAACAGTCTTAGGTATCGAGTAACCAGGCTCTGATTATCTCAATTGGCTGTATGTTCAAACACAGAATTAAAATAAACTTTCCTTACGTTGTGTTCAGGTATTCTGTGACTATAATAAGCCATATAACTAATGTAATATGTTAAAGGTTTTCAAAAGTCAATAGTAACCTCTATATGGCCTCATGCCAGATACTATTTATTTATTTATTTATTTATTCTTTTCTCCTACATTTCATTCCAACTATAGTTTCTCCCCTCGCATCCCCCCACCACATTTCCTTCTTCTGCAGATCCACACTTCCTCCATTGCCTTCAAAAATGAGCAGGCATCCCAAGGATATCAATGAGATATAGCAAAAAATGTTGCAAGAAAACAAGACCCAATCCCTCAAATTAAGGCTGGCCAAGGCAATGTATTAGGAGGAGCAGTGCCAACAGCAGGTAAAATATAGAGTCTCTCACTCTTAAAGGTCCTATGAAAACACCAAGCTATGCACCCATAACATATACACAGAAGACCTAGCTTTTACCCATGCTGACACTGTGATTGTTGCTTCAGCCTCTATGAGTCCCTATGAGCCATGCTTAGTTGATTCTGTGGCCTGCCTTCTCTACTCTTCTGGCTCCTACAATTCTCCCTCTTGTTCCCCCACTGGTCTCCTGATAATACTTTTAATAGGGAACAGGAGACTTGATAAAACCCTTCGACTAGAGAGATTAGAGACACAGAATGAAGGGTAGGTGAAAGGTAGAATGTAAAAGGAGGTGAACAAAGAAGTAAGTTCCTGAAAAAAAAAGTTTAAAATGAGACTTTACTACCTGCTATCAAGTTTAGGTGTTACCCCATAAGCACTGAAGAGATCATAAGGCTGATATAGCAATGGAATGGAGAGTACCATTCAAGGTTTTAGAAACTTCTGTTCTACATGTTTTATTGAAAATTAATGATTTTGCAAAAGTATTTTAAATATTTGTGTTCAAGATGAAATACTTGTGTCAAGCTGGATCCTTTCACAGAAAAAAAATGAAGAAAGGCCATAGCACAGTTGGATATTAATACAGTATTTTATAAAAATTAGTTTGTGTAGCAATACATTTAAAAAGATAAATGGTTCAGTTTCCATCATGAGATAGGATAGACTATGGATGTCCTCACAGGTTTTGCAAATGAGAATGCGCATAAACTTTATGGAGTAAGAGATTATCTTCAGGACATAACCATAGTGATCAGCTCTCTATTGGTTCCATAAACTTTCTCTGTCCAGAAAATTTCCTAATTTTTCTTCTGCTTCTACCTCACCTCTTTGAGCAGGAATGAAGGCTGAATATACATAAAATATACCTCCCACTATGTTTGCCTTAGGGTATTTTAAGGTACTGTTACAAATTCACCATGCCTTTTTGAAGTAAGCAGTGGTTGAAATCTGTCAAATAGGTTTTTCTCCCTCTTTATTCCAATGTGTCAGAAGCATGATGTGAAATAATAATATTATAGATGATATTCTCATTTCACTTCTTTACACATTTGTGTGGAATATGTGGTGTCTCCTGACCTCCTTTCTCACTTCAAGGTAATTAAAGAAGGGTTATTTTAACAATTTTAATCACTCCATATCCAATAATGTCAGACCTATTTAGTATGTCCCACTAGCTCTATGAATTAAAAAAAAAAAAAAAAGGCTTCAACGAATGTAATGAAAATGGCAGCAGCCTCACTCCCTCCGAAGAGGGGCGCGGGTGACAGAGAGGCTTAGTGAGAGAACTGTGAGAACATTTAATGGTGACATACCATTTTTAGACCCAATTATGTAAATTCATCCAGCAATATTGTGAGTGAGGTTTGGGTGAACATTTTCCCCACTAACACCCACTCGCACACATACACACCCTGAGATTTACAGCAATTATGCCAATTGTCCTATTTATGGTACTTGACACATTTAATGTAAGAGAGGGACAATGCATCCTATTACCTCTTATTACAATGCAGCCTGGTGATGAATGCTACAACAGTGATGGTAATTAAAATGTGTTGTGCATACTTAAATGTGAGATTCAGGGTTTCAAGAAGTGCCTATTGTCTCAGCTCTTTTTTCTCCCTTAAAGACAGACTCGGTATCTTCCTCTGGCTGCCTGTAATTACTTCGGTGGTTTAGAAAAACACCCATATTACCTGAAGTTGTATCATTCTTTATTTCATTTTGCTGTTCGATGTGGGACCTCTGTGTGCCCTAAAAATTTCTATCTTTAGCTCTTGTGGCTGGCAGTTCTTCATGCAGAGGGCTCTGAACTCTACCGTATACCAAAGTCATTAGACTTAAATTGCCATAGAAACACTAAAGAATAATGCTAAGTTTCTGAATGTGAATTTGCTTTCTTCTCATTTCAATATATTTTTTCCTTGATAAATCAGCTGCCCTGCAATTCTGTTGGACAGAAAGTGATCTTAGAAACTTTTAAATTACTCACTTAAACTTCACTTTTCTGAACGACTAGAAGAATGTTGAATTGTGATAATACAGTATGCAATGATGTCCTAGTCACAACAAAACCAGAGTAAAGAGTTAATATCCATTTAACATATGAGATAGTTACGTGGATGTAAGATAAACACATAAGAGACAACCATGAACACGACATTTAAAGTAAATGATGAATGTGAACCTAAAGTAATTTTTGCTTTTTAAAGGTATGCTATGAATAAAGTTTAGTACATTTTTTAAATGAGAAAATGGAAGTTTAATTTTACCAAGGTTACAGTCATAATGCTATTAAATGAATAATTAATTAAAACCAATATGTAAATGTTTGGACTAGGACTGTTGCTTCAAATATATACTTAAGTTTTTAGCTGTTTCCCCCTGTTTTTTTTGTAAATGACAAGCCTTCATCTACACCCTCCAGAGGAACATACATTCATGCTAGTATTGTATGTGCTATTCTATTGCACAGATTGTTAGTGCAAATAGAATTGACTTTCTGTCAGTTACAACCTCTCTATTGTCATATCTGAATACTTGGACAGTGTTTGACTTCTCCCATCTAAGCTGATGTTTAAAAAGAAACCTTAGATTCTTCTTAGTGATTCTTTCTCAGTCTGTTGTCAACACTTCTGCTTTTCCAGAAGTTCATCTAGTCAAGGCACTTAAAAAATATTTTCTGGTATGTTAATTTTTAATATATTTTTGCCCCCTTTATTCGCTGTTACAAGTTCTTGCAACATTTACTGAAAAACAAATCCAAGTTACAAAATCTCTTTTTTCTAATCCATCACTACTGTCCTCTCCTGAAGTACTCCAATAACTTGAACATTAAACTACTTTCAGAATGACAAAGTATAACATTCAACTATAAACTCTTATCAGGTAATTTTGTTCAGTCCTAGAATCCAAGCTACTAATGTATGTTCAAGTATACAGATTGCAAACACTTGATGAATGAATACATGTGTACATGACAGATCTGGAGAAATTCCTTAGTAGTTAAGAGCATGTGAAGCTTTCAGAAGACCCAAATTTGGTTCCTAGAACCCATGCTGGATGACCCACAAATCTCTATAACTCCAGATCTCAGGAATATGGCACTTTATTTTAGCCTTCTCTGGCACCTATACACATATGACATATATGTGTATATGTATGTGTATATGTTTATATGTGTATATGTGTATATGTGTATATGTGTATATGTGTAAGGCAGATTCAGATATGGACTCATGTATTCTCCATTATGAAAATTTGAATTTCCTCTGAGCATTTAATTAGCTTTAAAATAGGGATGCTAATCTATCACCCATATGGAAAAGATAAGAAGAACTAAGGAATGTGTATGATTGGCAGGAAGATGCTTTGTTACATCTCTTAAATGCTGCATTTGTGACATTTGTAACTAGACTGATTGATTAGTAAACAGGGAGAAGTCTCAATGTGTTTTATACTCTTAAAAAGTTTGTGTTGAGGATTAAACAACAAATTACAGAAAAGTGTTGCTGGTTTGTTTGAGGTTGAAATTTCTTGATGAGCCTGGGACCTCCCAAATATAACTGTTGAACATATTGAGCAGGCAAGAGTCTCAAAGGTATGACAATGGAAACTTTGCTGCATCATTATCTTGTGTGATTGCTAAACCTAGAAAAATAAAGCACATCGCCCATTATGACTTCCTAAGGGTGCAGTGTAGAAAGGAAGCAAGCAATTCATTGCAAACGGGTGATGACTGCAAACCCAGGACTTGTTCATTTAGCAGTCTAGAAAGGGTATTCTGTCAGCAAACCATGTCATCAAAGGCTTCGTAGAGATCCCCTCGTCTTTAATTAGTGAACCTCATGTGGCACCGTTCAGAGGTCAAATGGTGCTATCTGAGCCTTTGATTGGTGATTTCATTATCTCTGTAAAGGCAGCCTAAAATATCAGTGCTCAGTTTTGTTAAATACTAACTTATTTACATCCCCCTTGCCAGTATTTCCTTGTTAGGGGCTTTATAATGATACTGAAGGGCCTGATCCATTTATTTAAATGATTGTTGCTGTCTTCTTTCAGCAATACCACAGCCCAGGAATAAACTTGCATGTAACACTGAACCAAGACAAAGATGCTTATGTTGAGAACATGAGTCTCCACTTAGTAAGAATATTGAGTTATTTTGATTTTAAAAACAATTTTGTTAACTGTATATGTGTGTATATAAGGAGCTGTATGTACCATGGTATGCAAGTGGAAGTCAGAGGACAACTTCAGGGACCAGTCTTTCCTTTCACTGTGGGTTCTGAAGACTACACTTCAAACTACTTTGCTTTTCCTTGATGCATACAAATATCTTTATTATGTTTTACTTTTTAGATTCATAATTTTATTACATTTGTTTATATATTTAGTGTGGGCAACCCACATGAAGAGCTCAGAGACTTGAAGGTGTGATTTATTTCCTTTCAAGTTACGGATCCCTAGGATTTAGTTCAGGTCATCAGAGTAGCAACAAGTGCCTTTATCACTGACGCAGCTCACTGGCATTGTACACATTGTCATTGAGTTCTTCATCAAATATATTTATCATGTTCATATGCATATATCCATGCAAGGTCAAACAATAAATTTGACCACATTGTATGTATATTCTCTTGAAGCATAGTTTAAACAAGTATTTATGTCCATCAATACACACACACCCACACACACACACACACACAAACACACACACACAAACACACACACTCGAAACCATCAGAACATCTGAAACAAATATTTTGTACCTATTGACATACTGGCATAGAAAACCTGAGATGTGTGACATCCACACTTACAAATGTCAAAAATAACTTCAAAAGACTCATGCATAAGTACATTTAATTAATAGGTGCTCTATAATTAATTTAAAACGTATACACGTGCTCGTAGATGCATGTATACACAGTAAAATAAAATATTAACATCATAGATAGAGCTGTCTTTCCAGTGGTGTGACTCTTTCCAAATGGAAGATTCTTCTCTTTCTCCTGATGGGCACAGTGATGGATCTGTAATACCCAACTTATAAGTGTATTGTAAGAATTTTTAAATTGTATCATGTCATTGTATTTCAAGCATATCATCCCACAAAGAATAAAAAAGAAATATTTGATAATGACAGAGAAACAGATGGGCAAATAGATGAATACAAAGTAAGAGAATGTGAAGGCAAAATTCTGTGTTTTCATAATAGCTATTGGAAAAGAAAGGTGAGAAGAGATGGGATATACTAGAAGGAAAATATAATTATCTAGATGAGCTTTAATGCTCTAAAAGTGTAAGGTGTTGACTATTTTCCAACACAGGTATTAAATAAATAAATCTATTTTAGAAGTGGAACACGTAGCTTCTGGGTATGTCCTACTTACAATGTCTTTTTTTTAAAAAAAATGTAACCCTCCCCATTCTTCTTAATAATATATCTTTAAAGAGAGCAAACAAGGAGACAGTGAATCCCAGTCACACAAGCACTAGCAATCTGTTGCTCTGTAACATGCGGCCCCTCAGTCCCGTGCTATTAAACAACTTTGCTTTGTTAATTCTCTGAGTTGAGATGTTTGACTGAGATGGCTTGCCCTGCCATTACTCATTCAACTGTACTCAATCTTCCTGGAAGGTCCAACGTATCTATACTTACTTATCTGACAGCTGTGAACTCTCAGCTGCATCTCTGTATCTTTCCCTAATTTCTAGAATGCCAGTGTAAATTTCACATACTCCTTCACAACTGCTTGTTTGTGACTTTATAGTTTTCAAAAATGTCATAATGCCAGCCCATAACCAAAGGGAAAAGGAAACTGACTACACATCTAAATATGCATAGCACATCTTACTGATACTTGGAATCTTAAAATCTTGGACCTTTGGACTTCCATGTGTGAGTTTCAATTCATACTTAATGTGTTTGTGCTTTCCAAGGTTTCCTGATGAGGAATAAAGATTGCCTTGACCTCCTAAAAGTGGATAACATGGACTGATTCACTGTGCTTTTGTAGTAATGTAATATCCACGGGAATATATATATATATATATATATATATATATATATATATATATATATAAGAATTTGCCACTGGGACAGGTGTCCAGTAGAAGTTGGACGAAAGCCAAGGAATCATTTATCATAACTCTCAAGGGAACCTTCAACAATAATTAAGTCTGTACTCTAGAGGCCACAGTTAGTGTGAATAAAAAGTTCATGACGTTAAAAAAATGTCTACTATGTGACAGTGTACAAATGCACACTCTTATATGTTTTACTACAGGCTAAAATAACTATGAAAACATAAATTGCCTCAATCACTTAAGATACACTATTTTGTATTTATATGCTTTACCAATGTACAATTAAAGCATTCATTTTTATTTTATATTCCTATTTTTCAGTTATAATTATTTTTCTTTCATATATATATATATATATATATATCAATTCATCATTGAAATGTTTAAACTTTATAAAGATGTCTACAGTCCTCTGATTTAAATTGATGTTGCTACCAATATGGATATATCTAAATTATTACCAGTTCATGGATCCTCACCATAATGAAACTGTCATTGTCCCTGCTCTTATGATCATTGAGGGGATTAATTGAGCAACCAACATTAGCCACACACTTTATAATCGTTACCTCCAGGGCTCACACAACTCAAGAGGATAGTTCTATCTAACATGTACTTAATGAAGATAAAGTCTAAATCACAAAGGAGCTTTTGAACATTTTATCACTATTAAATAATGAAGGGAAAATTCAGGTTCACTGTCTATACTGTGATTATGGGCTCCACTTCATCCTGAGGATCCCCTGACAGTTAATGGGTACAAATGGAGGTAAAATACTATCTTTAATTGTACAACCACCAGTTAGATATCAGTGTTTCACTAATAATTTCTCACACATGCTCATCTAAGCAACCATAAGTAGGTTCTTTTTGTCATATACACACAGGAGAAAAGGTAAAGTTAGTGAAGACACACAGACAAACCTACAAACAGAAAGAGCCAGGAAGCAAGAGTGAAAAGAAGAGGGAGAAATAGAGGGAGACAGAAAATATGAAGAAAGTAGAAGGAGAGTTTGAATTTACTGAGAAGAAAAAGAGTTCACTAAGAGGGAGCAGGGGAGAAGATGTGGTAAGGTTTGTATGATCAAAATACATCATATACATAGGTGAAACTATCAAAAATAACCAGTAACTAAATATATAAAGATAGGAACCACATTAAAATTATTTTTTAATTTCATACTTGTTATTATAGCTGGCATATATTCCATTACATTTGCCAACGAATTTAAGTAGCATCATTTTACATCTTATATAACATGTTCAGATATACAATAATCAGTGGAGACTTTACTCACGAAGTCTTATAATAACATATTGGCACATAATAACTTACCATGTTGTATACGACAATTATTACTGTGAACTCCACTGGATTATCTCCTACTTCTGGAAGGATGTGTTCTTTTTCTTGCACTGTTAGACAAAGAATATAATGGTGTAGATTCCAAGACTAGAAAACAAGATAATTAAAAGTCCAATACACTTGTGTTGCATCCTGATTTTTCTGATAAATTCATTTATCCATATTATAACACAGCAATTTTTGAAGATAGGTTATGTAACAGTCTTAGATTGCTTACAAATTATGCAAGAAAACATGCCAAAAACAACACTACTAAGCACTTAGTATATGCTAAGTGTAGTATGATTCAAATCCAGTGGGAGTGTGTGGGAAATGCAATGAAGTTCCTGATCACATGAGGCTTCCAATCTGTAGTACAGCATGTAGTGTATAGTACTAGTAGAGTAAGTCTGTATGAAAGAGCTTTGTACTGCATTCAGACTAACTCCAATCTTACCTTTTCACTATATAATACAACTGACAGATATCCAATGGCTATCTTAAAATATGAAGCTAATCAAATGTGTTCCTGGTTAGCTTCCTTCAAAACCACTGTTTCTGCATAAGTGTACTGACTCAAACTTGCTCTCTCTGTTACTACAGAGTCTAAAAAGGGGCACAAACTCTAAACAAGCATTTGCTTAATAGTGTGACCATGTCTCAAGAAAAAAATAACAAAATTTCAGGCAACTGTAAAGCTTATTTATAGCAGTATTACATTTGTCTCTATAATTATCAACTTCAGTCTCTTTTCTTTCTCTGTACCATTTAATAACAAAAAGCATGATTGCTTTTAATAATTGTTGCAGGACTTGGCATAACAATGTAGAACATAACACAGAATAGACTAAGGAACATTCATTCAGTGATGGACTTAAAAATATATGGATAAAAATTATTTTTACTATGGATAAATGTTTCTCAATTTCTTCTCTATAAATTATTTTTTCTTTCTTTTTCTTACAAAGCACACAGTCCCATGTCTGAGAATGTTTACAAATTTCAATGTAACACAAAATGTAGGTCAGGTCAAAGGTGCAGTGGACCAGAATAAAAGGATCCGGACTGTAGCAATACAGAATTACACATATCTAGCAATAATCTCATTATCATTTGTTTTATTTAATTAAAAAACACAGGCAGAAATTAACCTCCTGCAGTACTGAGGAGTCCTTTAGCACAATAGTGATAAATGACTTACAAGAAAGTATTTAACCACTTCTCATATAATTCTTTGAGAATCCTGTCATGAGATGATTCACAGCCGTATATTGCTTTTACTATGTTTGGTAAGGAGCTTTGAATTCCTGATCTCTCCAATACTTTTAACATGAATGAGTATTGTACTTTGTCAAATACATTTTCAGCATTTAGTGAGATGATACTGTGATCTTTTTCTTTGAATTTGCTTATATAGTGGATTATTTTAATGGATTTTTGGATATTGAACCAACCTTGCATCCCTGGAATGAAGCTTTCTTGATCGTGGCGAACAATGGTTTTGATGTGTTTTTTTGATTTGGTTTGCTAGAATTTTATTAAGTATTTTTGCATTGATATTCATAATTGAAATTGGCCAGAAGGTTTCTTTTTTGTTGGGTCTTTGTTTTACTTAACTATGAGGGTTATTGTGGCTGCATAGAATGAATTAGGAAGTGTTCCTTCTGTTTCTATTGCATGGACTATTTTGAAGAGTGTTGGTATTAGCTCTTCTTTGAAGTTCAAGTAGGAAAAAAAAGATGGTTCACAGCAAGGCATACCTTGAATCCTAGCACTGAATAGGCAAAGACAGGGTTTAGTGCTTGTTCATCGGATGGGTCTCAAGTTCGGCGGGTCATTGGTTGGCCATTCCCTAAGTCTCTGTTACATCTCCAGTTCCTGCATTTCTTGTAGATGGGATAAATTTGGGTTGAAGATTTTGTGAGTGGGTTTATGTTCCTACAACTCCACAGGGATCCAGCCTGGCTACAGGAGGTGGCCTCTGAGGAGAAGGGGATGAGGGAAGGCAGGATGGATTGTGACAGGGGATGACTGGGAGGAAGTAGTGAGCTGAACATGAAACGTGATCAGGTATTGGGTTAGGGAAAAGGACTAAAGCCCTAGAGCCAGAAGAAAAATGAAAATAGGCAGCCTGGGGAGGTAGGAGGTCGGGGTATCCTCCAGAATGTACCAGAGAATGGGGAGATGAGAGACTTTCAAGACTCAAAGGGAGGGACATTAGATGAAATGTCCTACAGTGGAGAGAGGGAACATGTAGAGCCCATCTCCAGCAGAAAGACAGGGCATCAAGTGAGGGTTGTGGTTGTCATCTCATAGTCAGAACTCTGACCCATAATTGTTCCTATCAGAAAGAACGACAGGGACAAAAAAAAAGAAACACTTAAGGAAAAGTAGGTCCAGTGATAGGCCCAAAATGGGATTCAGCTCAAGAGGAGGCCCTAAGGCCTGACACTATTACAGAGGCTATTAAGTGCTCACAAAAAGGGTTCTATCATGACTGCCCTCGGAAAACACCCAACAAGCAGCTGAGTCAGATGCAAATATTTACACCCAACCAATGGACAGATGCTGCTGACCCCTGAGGTTGAATTAAGGAAAAGCTGGAAGAAACTGAGGAGGAAGGAGACCCTGTAGGAGTACCAGCAGTCTCAATTAACCTGGATTCCTGAGATCTCTCAGACACTGAACCACCTACCAGGCAGCATACACCTGCTGATATCAAGCCTCCATGGGTATACAAGACTGCTGGGTCTGGATTCAGTCAGAGAAGATGCACCTAACCCTCAAGATATTGCAGGCCCCAGGGAGTGAAGAGGTCTGATGGAGTAGAGGATGGTAGGGGGCCTAGGGACATCCGCATGGAGACAGAAGTTGGGAGGAGGTATGGGATGTGGAAGAGTCAGAAGGTAAACTGGGAAGGGGATAAAATATGGAGTATAAAAAATATTAAATAAAATATAAAAAATAAAGTGAATAGCAAAAAATAATGATAAAGGAATCGATAAACAAACAAATACCTAACAGCCAATGACAGGAGTATTTCCAAGTTCAAGGTCAGCCGTTTATAAACCTGTCTGACAATAAATAAAATTTAAAAAAAGATTCTCTTTAGTTAGAAATTGATCATCAATAGCAGCATAAACAGGTGAATTTGAATTCTGAATGAAACAGATCAATTCCATGTGTGAAGAAGTACATTTAAAAGAAATGGGAAGAGAGAAGATTTGTAATTAATGTTATGATAATGAACGCATTTGACTTAGAATTTCCATCAGTAGATTATCTGAATTAGGCTAGAGCACATGAATTGAGAGAAGTATTTCTGGCTGATGTTTGTGAACATGTTTGTAGAGCTTCATATCTGTGTGTGATCCAAGAATATATAAAACACGTGAATCAGTTTTAAACTTTCATGAGCATAGATGTTAGGGATATGTGGTATACAGTAAAGGTATGCTGAATATATGAATGTATGTTGCCAAGCGAGGCTAGGACTTGACTGTTTTAACCTCAGTTTTAATTCAAACAAAAAATATTATGAAACTAAACTACAAAGCAAATAGATTTCTTCATTTCTCATTTCTCTCAAAGCATCTCTTCTATTATACCTTATTCTTGATTTAACTTCTTTTCATAGCAACCAGAAAGTAAACAAACAGATTTTTGTGGTTGATGTGATATTTCCTGCTGTTTATAAACTTCCAAAAAAAATTTACAAGATTTAAGAGAAGCCTACTGCTTTTTAGATATTTTCAAAATAATGCTTTGAAGCCTTGGGGGACATTTGTACATGAAAAATCTTTTGATCTATATCCTTCTGTATTACTGATTAGGATAAAATTTTAATTAAAGATAGATAAGCATGTTTTCATTGTGGCTTGCGAAATAAAGCATTAATAGCATAGTGACTGGGACTCAGAATGTTAAGTAGTTGAAATTGAGAGACTCAGCCCATTTTGTATCCATTGGTCCTGCTCAGCAGAATGCAAATCAGGAAGGTACTTAATCTCAGACATTGCTTTTAATTTTACTTTCGATGTGTACGCCTTTATAGTTCCAGATGCATTTGCAAAATTAAAAA
Source organism: Grammomys surdaster (assembly GCF_004785775.1). Taxonomy (NCBI): domain Eukaryota; kingdom Metazoa; phylum Chordata; class Mammalia; order Rodentia; family Muridae; genus Grammomys; species Grammomys surdaster. The sequence goes on along the minus strand of NW_021604782.1, from coordinate 14,691,116 downwards.
TATAATTTATCTCCAAAAGCAATAATCTGTCAGTATGGTGACTTAGTTTTCATGAAACGCTGGCACTAAACAATGTTCATTCACTGCTGGGTCTCCTCCCTGGAATTGCAGTGGAGCAACAATGTCCTCTTTCAAGGATAGGTGACAACAATATAGGTCAGTTCTTATGCTTCCTTCAAATATATACAAGCGATTGAATCAGACATGTCATTCTTACACCCTTGACCGTCCACCACCAGCTGTTTGAAATATATAAACTACTAGGAATGTTTGAGAGCCCTTTCACTGGAAGAACTCGAGTCAGGCTGTTTTCTACACCTATATAGACAATGTCTTCCCCTAAGCTCTGAGCACAAAATGTAAAACCAAAGTCAAGGTTGGTTTTGGAGTGCCATACCGAGAGTAAGATAGGCATGAGATCTCTAAGGCACAAGGGAAATAATGTCCTCATTTTAAAGAGAAGATCTAATTACAAGACAAAAGCTGAGGACAGAGAATGCACATCAGTTGGGAGCTTACTGTAGATTTTGATGAGGTAATAGTTTCCTTTCAATGGCTTTCTTCACAATCTCCCTTTATATCACCTAGATCTTTCCAAAATAAAATGATATAATGATAAGTACCTTGCACTCATAGACAGACTATAATTTTACTCATATTTGTGTATGTATTATTTCTACTTTATATTTACAAATACTCCTATTGATCACTGGGGAAATAGGGTAGAATGTTTCTATCACAGGCATTAAAACAATTTGAGAAACTGCCAATCATGGAAAATAGACCAACTGATTAATATCTATTAGTTGTTTCTCGTATAGATTTTATTAAATCAAGAACCAGTCTCACAGTGAGTGTGCTTATGAATTAAAGCCTACCATAGGAAGCTTTTACTTTATGAAATGACAACTAGGGTTTGACATATGTTTTAAATCTTAAGTTTTCATAGGAAGAAGGCATTTATATTGGTTGAGAATGAATTCAGCTTACAACAAATTTTTATTTAATGTACAATTAACTGTTATTATTGATGTGAGTATATTACTTTTAAAATAAAATTTTATAAAAACAATGTTGATAGAAGAATCTAAGAATTTAGGAACCTAACTGAGGGAGAGACTACTGAGATTATTTTATGAATTTAAGTCATTTGATTTTTTTCCTTTTCTAGTTGAATTGTCCTTGCTTCTATTTAACATGAATCTGTTTCTTTCTTTGGATTTATACATCTGCATAATTCCTAATTTTGGGGAACTAAATGAGAAGTCAGAACTCACAGGTCTTTGTTATCAATATATGATACAAGGGTGTCCACCTTGAACTTCTTGAGAGACAATATATAAATTCTTTAAGTTTGAAAATGATGTCTTCCATAAATCAATTAAGTGAAGTCATGGAAATATAATCGTAGATTGTGAAAATTGCTTATTATCTATGATGTTATAATTTAAGGATTTCCTCCTTTCTAAACTATGTATACATATGTTCCTGCTTCAATTCTTGCTCAAGAACAATGAGATGAATACTGGTTTTAAAATTAATACTAGATATGAAAATCCCAATTTCTCCTTTAGTTTTTGGTAGATAAATTCACTGAATTGTTTTTAAATACATAGGATCATATCCACACATCCTTCAGGCCTTATGAAAGTCACAGACTCATCTAATCATAGAGAGAAAGACTAGAAAGTTAAATGAAATTGAGCGAACTAGCAAGTTCTGGAAGCCAGGAGATCTACAAGTCATGGCCAGGAAGGTCAACTGAGAGAGAAAGAGAGAGATAGTCAAGGTAAGTAGAAGAGATGTATGCTCAAGCAAGCAGACTGGTGCTAAAGTCAGACAAGGATAAGATTAAACTTTACAAGGTACCTTAAAGATAATGTTCATGTTTTTAGGCCACATCAGAGAAAGTAGGATAGTCTCCATTATGATGTTCCTTTCATTTCAAAAGCCTCACTAATATTATATTCTCTTCTGAATTATAATCAATAACCCAGAAAATACCTGAAGCCCTCAGAAGATGGAAGAAAGAAGAGTTTAAACCTTGACCATGCAGATTTACGAGATCCAAAACAGTGTAGAACTAGTCATGTTTCATGTTAATTTCTTAGAAAACATAAAAACATATTCTATGAGAGTTGTTTGCACATGAAAAATAAATTAATAACAATTAATTCTCAATTTTATTTGAGAATTAAATACAATCATTGATTAGAAATTATTGCTTAGTAATACTTCCATTTACTTGTTAAATATAAAACACTTGCTATGACTTACACATGATTTATATTAAAATAAGACGATGCTGTTTTTGCTTGTAATGAATGGTTTTTATTCCTTGTGTATAGGAGAACACAAGAACATGGAAATGGGATTTTGTAATTGTCTACCTCCTAAGTACAGCCCATACCACCGTTGATAAAATCAGTAATGGGGAACAGAGGAGAGACTTAGTAACTTGCTGAACAAAATATAATATATGGAAATCAGTTAAAAGAAGCCATTAGCTGAAATGCTTTAGGGACTGTACAGTGTCAGATATCTCTTCTTCCAAGTCTTTAATTTTTCTCTTTTCATTTTTCTTCAAAAAAATTACACATCTGTGGAGATGTAGACAGCTTGATCAGATAAGAGAAATGTACAAGTTTTTTACTAGTGGGTAAGTAGTTAAAAATGTCTTCATCCATTTTTATTCTTCATATTTAGTTCTTAGACTAAGAAACAGGCGGATAACTGGAAAATATGCTTTCTAGTGCATACTTATATTCCACATGAATTCAAACCATGTGTTTGATCTTTTCACACCTGGAAAAGTAATGGTTCACTTGATTTATGCAAGTCATTAGATGTATTTTCATCAGAATTCATCTGGCAGATTTAACTTAAATTATAGAGATATAAATACCTCTGATTTCAGAAATCTCTGTAATAGATGTATATTTTTTTTACTTATATGAACTCAGTTGTTTATACTTTCATGTACATTCACACAGGCATTCCATCAAACATAATACAGTGTTTTAATGAGAAATCAAGGACATTTAAAAAAAAGAAGTATTTTTTTGCACTAGTAAAGTATGTGGTTAGTGGCTGAAATCCCTAAAACCAAGAGACCTTAACTCATAGTAAACAGCCTTTGGTTCCTTTCATCTTAAGAGCGTTTAAATTCAATATGCATACAAGCAGTCATTGCATATGCCTAAATATATCAATCTAAATACAAAAACTAAGACTATAATGCTATAATGGATATTATTTATACATATATGTAAGCATATATGGATATATATCTCAATAATAGTTAATCTTTAAATTAACAATGGCATTCATTTTTTACCTGTAATAAGATTAAATGTTAATCCCTCAGTCTTGAATTGTGCTTAGTTGAGTCGCCTCATTTTCAAATTCTCTCAGTAAGGCAATGAGAATAGTTGTTACTAACACATGTCTAAATAGGAAAAAAGAACCAAGACAATTCTAGTGACTGGACTAGGATCAAGCAGCTGGAAGTAATAGGGTAGGTGCTTCAGTCATAAATCCCCTCCTTACCTTTTCTTAGCCATTTGTAGGAAGTCTCCTACCACTTTAGTTTCAAAGATGAGGTACCTAAGATATGGAAGTTACAAGATTCATTTCAAAGCCATAAATATTATTAGAGAAAATATTCTCAAATATTTCAGATTTTAAACATTCTATATATTGTTACTTTTATAATCAGACTCTGAAATCTTTAATGCTTGATTTCATTAGTAATTCTATCTGCTGAGGACACTATACTCTTAAATTCTCATTGTCTATTTAATCAGCTTCTGTGAACAGAAATTGTGTTGGTTAAATGTAAAAATTGAGATGGATACTTTAATGAATGAATGATCATCACAATCAGGCTAGGTAACGCATACTACTGTCTACAGCTGCCAGTTTCATCTGTGTGTGCCTGTGTGTAAAAACATTTTAATACGTGCTTTTAAAAATTCTAAGTGTACAATGGAGACAATCAACTTCAGTAGTCAAACAACATATAGATATCCAAAATTTATACATCCTGTAAATGACATTTTCGGCTGTTTTTAAATGTTTCTTCTTTTTTCATCCCCGAGACCCCGAGGACATGGCAGTAACATTCTTTTCCATGCTTTGTGATTGATGATAACTGTACAGTATTTCTCTTACATCCTCTTTTTCTTTGTTTGATTGTTCCATCCCTCTTTTTCTTCTTCTATCCTTCTCTTCCTCCTCACCCCCTTTCCTTCTCTTCCCTCTTCTTTCTCCTCCTCCTCCTCCTCCTCCTCTTCTTCTTCTTCTTCTTCTTCTTCTTCTTCTTCTTCTTCTTCTTCTTCTTCTTCTTCTTCTCCTTCTCCTTCTCCTTCTCCTTCTCCTTCTCCTTCTCCTTCTCCTTCCTTCTCCTTCTCCTTCTCCTTCCTCTCCTTCCTCTCCTTCTCCTTCTCCTCCTTCTCTCTCCTCCTTCTCCTCCTTCTCTCTCCTCCTTCTCCTCCTTCTCTCTCCTCCTTCTCCTCCTTCTCTCTCCTCCTTCTCCTCCTTCTCCTCCTTCTCCTCCTTCTCCTCCTTCTCCTCCCTCTTCTCCCCCTTCTCCTTCTCCTTCTCCTTCTCCTTCTCCTTCTTCTTCTTCTTCTTCCATTTCTTTTTTCTTCTTCTCCTCTGCTTCCTCTTCATCTTCTTTTTCTCCTCTTCTTCATCTTTTTCTCTTCCTTTCCCCTCTCCCTCCTTACTAAACAATAAACAATTACACCCAAGAATTCTGACATACTTCAAGTCCCCTTTCTTAATCTATTTGGGTAATACCGGCAAAATATTAATTTGTCCTCAAAATTGTCATTGTACTGTCAGAGAATCCTGAGAACCTGGGATAACAAGTGTACATCACCACAAAGGGATTCAGTATTTATTTTCTCATGACAAGCTTATTTTACTTAGCATAATGTCTTCTAGGTTTATTTATCTTGATAAAGGTCATGGAACTGAAGTTTACATTTCATAAGACATTATGTTAAATGGAATTATAGTACATTGTAACACACTCATTGCATAGAAAAATGGGCCTTTTTTTCACTATATGAAGTAAAGATACAGGGTAAATTTTTAATGCCCATATATGTCTGGGTATGGTGTTATCAACTGAAGCATGTTCAACCTAATAGGAACTACAATCTTATAAAAATCTAAATTTGCCTACCCTGGGAACTATTAACTCTCCACAATTTCTCAGTTATGTATGAGATATCATGAACTCTTCCCCTTGTCATGCTAAGTTTTGATTGGCTTGATCTTGTGCTAGGATCCACAGCTACTATGAGATCAGAAATGACATTCTCCTGTAATGTCAAAAAGATAATGCTTCATTCCAAATTTCTCAATCCCCCTACGTCTGCAAATTATAATCCCAGAGCTTTCACAGTACGGGAGAGTGATATAGATGTCCCATTTTTGTCTGGCCACTCACAAGATCCCTGACTTATTATTTGTACTCTGAGAAGTGGTACGGTTCTATGTTTACCACTGTATTGCAAAAAGAAATTTCGCTGATTAAGTCTGAAAGCCACACTAATCTAAACCTATATTCAAAAGTGTACTTCCTATTCTAGACATTTCAGATTTACAGGTTGAACATTCAGATGTTTGTCCTGTTTGGATTTAAGGTGAGAGTGAAGAGTCAAATTTCATTATTCTGCATGTAGATATCCAATTTCTACAACATCATTTGTAAAAACGTTGGCTTTTCTCCAATCGTCACTTTTTGACATCTTTGTCAAAAATTAGTTGGCTGTAAGTACTTGTATTTATATTTGGATTCTGATGTATAATGATAATATAAAACATCTAAAACTTTTTGAAGTAGAAATTGGCATTTATTGATACTGGATTAAATATTGGGCCTCAAGATTTTCAGATACTTTATATAGCATTTATTAATAAAATTATGCATCAGAGAATGGACTCTTAGTAAATGATGGGTAGTATAGAAACTTACTGACAGAATACACTGATCAAATTATATAACTTTACTTTGCTAAGGTGTCTTAATTGATTAAACTTATAGAATTTATGGGAGGATTAAGTAGGTTAATATCCCTCAATGATGCCTGACACAGTGAACATTTAATGAATTATAATGCATTCTAATTAAAAATAAGCAAGGCATACACTTATGTAAGCACCATTAATGTTTTAAAATAAGGAATAATTCAAGTAGAATGAAGTAAGTTAAGAAAAATTTTGTGAAGGAAATTTGAACTTAATTGTCTGGAAATTTGAAAGGGGTTTTTATTCAGTGTATGGATAATAAAAGAAATTAGAAAAGCCTGCCTGTGCAGAGATGTGAACTATTCTACAGGGTGATGGAGTTAACCACAATTCAAAAGCAATTTTTCCTGGGCTGGTGCAATTTATATCCCTTTCCCTACTGCCTTCCCATTGTGGGGCCTAGTAGAAGTCTATTCTTCATGGAGGCCCAGTCAGCTGTCAACACTGACATATGAGTTTTCCATTTCACTTTTGAGTTATTGATGGGCAAAAAACTTTCCTCATTTTTTTCAGGTTGAAAATGGACTCTTTAGTCCTTCTACCATGGTTCAGAAATCATTCTGTGGAAAGTGTAAGGATTTCTTCATTTATATATGTATATACAGTGCTTTTCATGGGATAAGGTTCTTCATATTTTTTTTTTACAAAATAACCAATGTAAATTCCTTTAAGCTTTGGTCACCATCTGAAAATAAGGTAGCAATAAGGTTGTACTTCCACATTTTGCATGTTTTAATGTTTGTGTTTACATATTTATATTTTATATTATGTTTATATATTTATATTATATTTCCATATTTGTCATGTTTATATTTAGTAATTGTGTGTGTGTGTGTGTGTGTGTGTGTGTGTGTGTGTATGTGTGTGCATGTGTTTACATCTGTGAGTAATGAGTGTGTCTGAAGAGTGTCTGAGGAGGTTTGTGAAAATGGCTGATGATGACATGGAAGCCAGAGATGTCCCAGAGATGGAGTTACAAACAGCTGTCTTCACCTGGTATTGAAGCTAGAAACTGAACTCTTCTATTTCTTCTTTTGGTTGATAATAGATTCTTTACTCATAAAATATGTCCTGATTTCTCTCAGTCTGTGCTTCCCAGGTCCTCTTCTCCTTCCGTTCCTTCCCATTTGGATCTAAATCTTTTCTGTCTCATGTGAAAAGAACAGCTTTCTAAGAGATAAAAACTAAGTGGAATAAAGTAAAAGATAAAATGAAAACCGTTACATTAAAGCTGGACAAGGCATACCAACAGAAGGAAAAATTCCCAAGAAAAGACATAAGAGTCAGAGATCCACTCATTCACACACTCAGAAGTCCTAAAAAAACCACTAAACATTAGGTCATAACACATACACAGAGGACCTGCTGCAGATCCATGCCAGCTCTGGGCTTACTGCTGCAATCTTTGTAAGTTCATAGGAGCTTTGCTCAGTTCATTTGGAGGGCCTTGGTCTTCTGATGTCCTTCACCCTTTTTGGCTTTTATACTCATTCTGTCTCCTCTTTTACAAGGTTCCCTGAGCTTTAAAGAAAGGAAATTGATGGAAACATCTCATTTAGATCTGACTATTCCTAGATGTCTCTGTTTCTTTTACTGTCTACCTGTCTCCCTAATTTAAAATTTCTATCTCTGTTTCCCACCCCTGCACAGTGTCTGGCTGTGGGTATTTATATTAGGCAACTGAACTTTTAACTTGAATCCTCTTTAAGAACAGCGCATGCCAAGCCTTCTATTTAGGATCACAAGGCATTTCTTTCAAATCTCTAAATAATTTTCGATATATTTACACATGGAACAAATCTAAATCTAATGACATATTTGCTAAACATCAAATGGTGAGTGAATCTACTAAGCAACATGTTGCTTGAGATACTAAAGACAGAATAATTTGTAAAGAAATCTTTTTGAATAATATGCTTACTCAAAATTTGTCTAGCTTTTTAAATGCTACAGGCAGAGATGATGAATACATGTTTGAATTCTAATACTATTTTTATGCTTTGACAAGCCTGCAGGACATGCTTGAAGCAGAACATTTGAAGCAATATAAAATTTATTAAAATAATACAGAATACAGAGAATGGAGAAGTAGTCAAAGAATTCAGATGAAAAGGAATGCATAGTAAATTGGATTTGTAAAGCATAAGTTTCATTAACTGTTATAATCAATCTTAGCTGACAACTTGAGTCTAACAAAAATCAAGCAAAAGACACAATTTTGTGTGGATTCATCTGAGTATTTCCTATAAAGAATAATAGAGAGAACACCCTTCTCAAAAATTAGTAGAACCTTTTATGGTCATCCCAGATATAAGAAGATCCAATGGAAACAGAACACATTGTTTTTATTGTATGCCTTTCTTTGCCCTTTGCAGGTAAATGTGTCTTCTCTGCTGCTGCTACCATCCTCTGATGATAATCAAAACCCAGCTTCTGAAGCCTTTCAGTATGGGGTATAGCCCTGTGTTGTGGCTCTGTGGGATTCCTTCAAGCCTCATTACCAGATTAGGACTGCTGAGGAATTCATCACTGTGGTCTGAACAAATACCTCTCCAGTGTACAGACAACCATTGCTGTATACCTAGTGAGTGCCATATAAACCAATCTAATAACTTCCTTGATAATATATACTCAATTTATAGATTGTATTTTTCTAGAGAACCCCGACTTAACCTTACTTGTAACCTTACATAGGTATTGCACACCTTAAATTAAGATATCATGTTTTTATGTGTGAAACTAAGTTTTTAAATAGAGCATGATGTTTTTCTACCTTTCTTCTCAACAGCATGAGTTGAAATGGGACAATTCTCAGTCCTTTCAATTATGTACATTTCCAAAGGAAGCATCTCAAAGATTCATCCCTGTAAATAAGCACTAACTCATTTTCTTTGACAATCCTGCAAGTCTACTGGGCTCAACCTGAAAGTTCTTCTGCTTCTGATTACAAAGTTATCTGTGGACCTTGTTGAGATGAACCTTTATGATGTTCTACCCATGGATAGGCTCTGATTTTGACTTTTGTCTAAAGTCTCAACAGAGACTACAAAGAAAGCACCTCCTATTTCTTGGCGTTTTAGAGGATTACAGCTGCATACTAGTAGGAAGCATGTCAAATTTGATTGCTCAATAGGGATAAAATTCTCAATGCTCTTAATGAGTAGTTCTGTTACTGGTGTAATGAACTTCAATTAACATTATACAGGGAAGTCTTAGGAAATGAGAAAGCAACATTTCACATCTCACTTGAGCAAATGATGAAGGCATCAGTAGTGAGGATTTTGATCTTCCTTTCTTTCCTTTTTTTTTGCTAATCACACACACACACACACACACACACACACACACACACACTACTTACTTTCAAAAAGCATGGTACTTTTAAAAATGATCTATGATTTAGTTAAACATTTTTTCTTTCATATAATATATTCTTATGGTTTTCCTTCCACAAACTCTTACAAGATCTACCCTAGAGTCCCACCTACCCACCTACCAAAAGCTACACCATTTCTTGTTTTCATTAATAAACAAACAAGAATCTAAACAGCAATAACATAAAATAAAAACAAAGATGATTAGAACAAAACAAGTAAACAAAAAATGAAAACAAACAAACAAAAAATCAATCAGACAATCAAACAAATACAGCAAAAGAACCAAAGAACCAATGGGAAAAACACAAGGAATATATAGACTCAGAGACATACACGCTGGCAAGCACACAAATTCCATACATACACAAAATCATATAAGCAAAATACTTATAAAGGAAGGAAAAAATGTCTGGAAAAAGCATTGTGAGGCAAAAGACACTTGTAAAATTCAGGTTGTTTTTGTTAGAAATTTGCTTCTGGCTATGGGGTCTGGCCTTAAGAGTGGTTTATATACTAGCAAGAATTTGTTGAAAAATACTAATATTTTTATTTATTATCAGTTGTATATAACTTCTGAATTAGGAATGGGAATTTTTGTCCATTTTATCTCACAACACTGTGACATCAAGAGGCCCAGACCTGTGCAGGAACCAAGTATTCTGCCACAATCTCTCTGAGTTTATGTGAACATCTATCCAGAAATGTTTAGAAAGCCTTGTTTCCCCTCTACTCCATCCTCTCTGTTTCATACAATATCTCTACCTCCTCTTCAGCAGGATTCCATGAGCATTGAAGAGGGGGAAATGCCTAGGAATGGTATAGCTGGATCCTCAGGTAATGCTATGTCCAATTTTCTGAGGAACCGCCACACTGATTTCAAAAGTGGTTGCACCATCTTGCAGTCCCACCAACAATGGAGGAGTGTTCCTCTTTCTCCACACCCTCGCCAGTATCTACTATCATCTGAGTTTTTAATCTTAGCCATTCTGACTGGTGTGAGATGGAATCTCAGGGTTGTTTTGATTTGCATTTCCCTAACGACTAAGGATACTGAACATTTCTTTAGGTGCTTCTCGGCCATTCGAGTTTCCTCCATTGAAAATTTTTTGTTAAGCTCTATACCCCATTTTTTAATAGGGTTATTTGGTTGTCTGGAGTCTAATTTCTTGAGTTTTTTGTATATATTGGATATTAGCCCTCTGTCAGATGTAGGATTGGTAAAGATCTTTTCCCAATTTGTTGGTTGTTGTTTTGTCCTATTGACAGTGTCCTTTGCCTTACAGAAACTTTGCAATTTTATGAAGTCCCATTTGTCAATTCTTGATCTTAGAGAATATGCCATTGGTGTTCTGTTCAGGAACTTTTCCCCTGTGCCCAAGTATTTGAGGCTCTTCGAACATATAACAAGGACATATGCTCAACTATGTTCATAGCAGCCTTATTTATAATAGCCAGGAGCTGGAAAGAACCCAGATGTCCTTCAACAGAAGAATGGATACAGAAAAATGTGGTACATTTGCACAGTGGAATATTACTCAGCTATTAAAAACAATGAATTCGAGAGTTTCCTAGGTAAATGGATGGAACTAGAAATTATCATCCTGAGTGAAGTAAGCCAATCACAAAAGAACACGCATGGTATTCACTCACTGATTATTGGATATTAACCCAGATTCTTGAAATGCCCAAGATGCACCTCACAGGCCACATGAAGCTCATGAAGAAGGAAGACCAAGTGGGGGTGATTCGGTCATTCTTAGAAGGAGCAGCAAAATACTCAAGGGATCAAATATGGAGACAAACTGAGGGACAGAAACTGAAGGAGGAGCCATCTGAAGACCATTCCTCCTGAGTATCCAATCCATGTGCAGTCCCCAAATGTAGATGCTGATGTGGAAGTCAGGAAGTGCATGCTGATAAGAGCCTGATATGGATGTCTCCTCAGAGGTCTTCAAGAGTCTGAGATATTCAGAGGCAGATGCTCACAACTAGCCATTGAACTGATAATGGGGTCCCCAATGGAGGAGTTAGAGTGAAGGCCATTGGAGCTGAAAGGGTTTGTGGTCCCATGAGGACAGCAACAATACCAACCAACCACAGCCCCCAGGGTCTAAACCACCAGCCTGGCAGCACTTAGGGAGGGATCCATGGCTTCAGCTGAATATATAAGAGTCGAGGGCCCTGCTGGGCACAGGTAGAAGAAGAAATCCTTGACCTCATGAAGCCTGGACGCCCCAGGGGCTGGGAATTTTGAGGGTGGGGAGGTGGGAGTGGGGGGGTACGTAGGGGTTATATCCGCAGAGAAGAAGGAGGAGGGATGAGGGGATGGGGGGTTCCTAGGTGGGTGGGGGATGGGGCAAGGGGACAACATATGAAATGTAAATAAAACATCCAATGGAAAAACAAAAGAAGAGAGGGAAATGATGGAGACACCCCATTTACAAGTGAGTGTTCCAGGGCCTCTCACTCCCTGTACATGATACAGCAGATTATCTCTGTATTTGTTCCCATCTACTGTAGAAGGAAGCTTTGCTGATGGTTGCTAAGCAAGACACTGATCTATGAGTATAGCAGAATAGCGCTAGGAGTCATTCTGTTGTTGCAGATTTTTGGCAGAACAGTAATGTTTGTTTTTACTTTAGGTTCCTAGTCTATCTGGTCTTAGTTAGTTGGTCATCCAAGCAGTGTTTTGGATGGGTTCCACCTCAAGGAATGAACTTTAAATACAATCAGCATTGGGTCATTATTCTCACAAGATTTGGGCCACTATTGCATTAGTACATCTTCCATTCAGACTCCCACTGTAGATTTTGAACTAGACTGTTGTTTATCTTTCTCTATTGGTATCATGCAAAGTACCTTCTTGTACCATGAGCTAAAGTCAGTACAGATAAAGGCATTAGGCAGGCACCAATTCTCCACATAAAATGAGTTGTATAGGTGTTGTCTTTTGCAATAAGAACTTCACTCCATTTTGTGGAGTTTAACCAAATGGCAATAGCCTGGGTTGTATAATAGTTTGCATGGCCCCCTTTGGCCAATATGTTCATTAGCTACAGCCTTTAATCAGAATTAACGTATTCATTTGGTGATAAGAGATGTATAGATGGAGTCCTATCTCTTCCATTTGATGATTTAATTTAGATCACCATCATATATGTATTAGGAAATTTCTACTGTATTAGATTTCCATACAACCCCTGAAACGGTCCTTAGATTTAGCCATCCCTTCTCATATTCCTTCTTTTATATGCATTTACATCTCTATTCCATTTGATCCTCCCACTCCAGCCACTACACCCATTCATACCTACTCTATTTTCCCTTCCTTGGAATTGTTGCCCAAACTGTTATTCTATATATAATCTCTGAGGTTTTTTTGTGGCCTGCTTGTCAAACTCTTAATAGTTAGCTTCTAAATATAAGCAACTGCATTCTAAAATATGTACTTCTTTAACCCCTATAGATAAGCAAACCAAAAAATCTCTTTATTGTCCAACTGAACCCCAACAGGATCTCATTATCAAAATGAAGGCCACTTAAATGCAGGTTATCTTCAAAGCCAGGTAGACTAAGGAGCAAGTCTGTCCCAAAAAATTCAATACATTAAGAGGGAGGAAGTGATGGAGGAATGGAGTGTGGGGGAGACATAAATTATTCATCTGTCCTAGGTTCTGCTAGTAAGTTCTTAGCCATGATTCTCTAGATATAGGAGGAATATTGATTTGTAGCATTTGATGATTTCTATTCAGTAAATAACTACAACATGGATATTTTAAATGTCTTAAAGAGCTGTCAACAGCTTGGAGAAATACTAGAAATTTAACAAAGAACTCTGACAGAACACACTTTCACCCAACAAGGGAAATTAAGAAATACTACACTAGTTGCATGCACCATGTCTGAAATCAAGATGGGAACAAACTGGCTTGTTTGTTTGTTTTGTTCTCAATTTATTAGAGAAATTGACCATGGTGTGGATTTTATGGCTTTTCACTATAAACCAATTTACCAGTTCTTCCTTCTATACCATTCTATTTTTTCACATACACACATAAACATAACACACATACTTGATACTTATATATAATGAATATTTTCAATTGTTGTTCTAACATGAAAATTTTTAAGTCAAAACTGTCTTTCCATTTTTCCTTTGTATATTCTGTTTCTATCAAGTTTAATTAAAATATAAATGTTTTTAAAGTGTGTAAGTTTTTAATGTATCAATTTATAACTCAATCAATAAGGATAAAATTCTATATTACCTTACTAACCAAAATCATATGGGTATATTTTTAAATTGGTTCCTTATTACCTTAGCCATGAGTTCAGAGTGATATAGATGTCCCTTGAGACTAAATATGTTAACAGAATTGTTCTAATATAGGTGACTTTTTTGATAATAACACTTAAACACTCACAAGGAGACACTACATTAAGTGTAAGAAAGAGAGCTTCTAACAGGTATGCATTTCAAACTTCATGTTAGATTATATCATCTTGGCAGTGCCTTAGAATTAATCATTGTCTACCACATGTGTCTCACCTTGACCTCTGGGAAAGTATGTATCCCAGGGTAGCTTTACACAATCTTCAGTGGAAAACATTTATGAAGGGATTTTTTAAATTTTGAATTCAGTAAATGATAGATAAAAATATTTTATCTTCATTTTGCTTAGAAATAGACAGTATACCACCATAACTCACAGTCTCTCAGTATTTAGATGTGCTCACATGCAGGTGATATCGATTAGTGATCCCTTTAACACTCATGTAGATATTTTACCCTTAATTTTCCAATAGATTTTTTTTCCAATTTCTATGTTACTGTATATGACAGATCATGTGCCCTCCCCATCATATGACATGAGTATTTTCTTTAAAAATGAGGAGGTTCTGTTTTCCTTTCCATTCCATATTAGTGTGCTAATTTAAGTGCAACTATAATCTGTTCACCTCACAGTGACACACCTCATACTTAATAGTCACATATTTGTTAAGAAAACATCACAATAGACAAAAATTGTACTCTGGGTTATTTTGTTCTAGAATACTTAAAACTTTAATTTTTAAAAATTAAAACCAGGACTTTATCTCATGATTTTTGACTAATTGAAATATATGAGCTTACTGGAGTGTTTTTTTCTTCTTTATAAACTGACTACCATTCACATTGCTCAAAGAATTTGCTTTATTTAAATTCTATTTGCATGCCTTATGGTAAATCTTGACAAGTGGTAATGAACTCAAATGTTGGGTCTACCAATAGGTCATCTAAATGGCTTGTTATTCTCAACATAGTAGCTCTTTGTTGTGGTAAGTAGTCACAGGGAGAAGTACTGGAGGGAAACATAAGAAGAAAGTTGTGGCAATTTTGATCTTCCAGACTAAGAGCATTAAATAGATCCATCCAAACCAAGAAAAAAAAAAACATTATTCAATGTATTGAGGCAAAACATTTTAAAGCACATAAAAGAATAATTTTATCACTGGGCTTGATGATGCATTTCATAATCACTGATGTGCTGTGATGACGAACTCAAAGCCCTCCTGGTCTATAAAGTAACTTCAAAGCCATCCTGGGATAGTTATAAGACATTGACTCAGAATGAAAACTAAAATTCAGGCTACAAATATACCTCCCAGATACAGTGAGTGTCCAGAATGTGGGAAGCCCTTAGTTTGATTGTCAGTATTTTAAAACATAAAATTATAATTTTGCTCTCATTATTTTTATGAGTTTCCTTAGGTCATATGATGCTATCAATCTTTTTTCCTTATGTCATGAACTAATGTAAGTACAGATGTGAGGAGATTATGGTTTTGGAACGTAGTTATATCTAATATATCCTTACTTTAAACGACAATTAAAAACTTTCTAATATCCTTTGCTAGGGTTTCAGTGCTGGGCATAAACATCAGATTCCCTGTATGTGTGCCATCAGCACTGTGGCTACTGTCAATCATTTCTGGAACATAAAAAATCAGTCATATTTGAATATATCTAAACTGAGATTTCATAAGCAAATTTCTAAGTGGCCTTGCATGAATCAGTGTATTTCCTTTAGTGTTCTCATTTATGCCGTGTTGATAATATTTTTAAAAAGCCATCATATAATGAGAGAGCTTATTGAAAAGGACTTTGTACAGTGTTGTATATTTGTCTGAAAAATAATGGTGCTCTTACTAGGAACTCTTTAACTGAATCCTCTGGGGAGGCAGCTTGTTCTTACATGAATTGCTACACCAACTAGCTGAAATCAGCCAGATGACCCTGGCTGTATTGTCAAGGAAAGAATCTTCTGTATGCAACCAATGCATGTATTGTTGCCTTCAGAAAGAAGGCCATACACCAGCGGGGCCCCATCTGTCAAAGGCAGCCAGCCAGGCAGTTCCAACCTGTCAGCCAACCACCTTCTAGCTCAGTTGATTTCTCCACATTACATCTCAAACACTAGTACTTTCAATCTGTTTGGATACTTGATCTATAAAATGCCAAACTATCAGTTTGACTAATTTGGGCACTACTTTTTCCAAGTGTTCTAAAGCTATATGGGTGCATGGTTCATAAGAAGGCACTTTGTGTATATTTATTGTATTCCATATCAGAAGATATATTTAGACACATGCCTTATATATGTATTGTGGTCATATAGATCACAGAATTTTGTAATAGTTACCAACAACCAGATGATCTTCAAAGCCATGAAACTGGTTTGCTAGATATTTCCCTGTATGTATTTTAGATAGGAAATAGCCAGAAATGATCCTCAAACAGAAGTCATACCAATAAAGAGAAAACTAGTAAGTTTAGAAAGAAAAACTAGCAAGGCAGGATGAAAATCTGCAATGTGTTGAATAAGAAGCTAGAAAAAACAAGTATTTACTTAAAAAAAGGACATGAATAAAAGTTGGTTGTTTCTAAGAGTTTAAATAAGGGGAGATGAGACAAAGCAGCAAAGGACAACTGATTATAAAAACAATTTCAAAAGGCTGGTAATGATAGAAGACTTACTAGAAGTGAATTTGAAGGCAATGGAGAAGATAACGTGATTTACAGTCAGTCGTCTGGCATATAAGAACTTATTTTCAGGCCAGGGAGATGAGTCAAAGATGGTTAAAGATAACTAAAGTTTGGAAATCTAGAATATAAAGGCTAGGTGAATATGATCGCTCACTTGCAATTATAGGCTAGGAAGGCACAGACAAGGCATATCCATGATTATCAAAGCTGCCTATATTAAGGAACTCTAGATTGGATTGAGAAGTTATGCTTCATAAAGAAGAATAAGGTATAAAGCAATGGAATATATATATATAGTATAGCTTATGGACTAACACTCAAAAGTACTCTGACAAATGCAACCATGTATACATACATGCACATACCACCCAAAACACACATATAAAGGATAAGAATATGAAGACAAAGAGGACAAAGGTCAACAATGGCTATGAAAAAGGAGGAGGAAGTTAATGATAAATGTTGGCAGAAAAAAACGATATTTTGCAGAAACTGGCCTTTTAATAACCATTCAATTATAGTTGTTTGTTTCAAAATGCCATATAAAGAAGCAAAGACATATATATATATATATATATATATATATATATATATGTATATATATATGTGTGTGTGTGTGTATGTGTGTGTGTGTATGTGTGTGTGTGTGTGTGTGTGCGTAACAAAAAAAACAATTATCTTCAAGTCACATTGAATTAATTTTAATGTAAATCCATGCTAGTTCACACTTTATGGAACACGTAACATAGGACATATGAAAGTCTTCTATGCAAAGAAGTATAACTGAAGTGTGAATAAGGAACTAGAATATGAATTATTCCCTAAGACAGAGAAGAAACATTGCTTTTGACCAATGAGAACAGTTTCATTGTAAACTCAACAGGTTTTTTTTTGTTTTATTATTGCTTTTTCATTCAATATGTTTGAATCATATTTTTCTTCCTTAATTCTTCTAGATCCTCTAAGACTCCCTCCCCATTGTACCTCATGATTTTCCATATTCCTTAAAGTAATGAAAATCTAAACTAATAAAATAGCAGTATGACAACAACTAAAAATAAAACAGAAGAAAAAAAGCAAGATAAAACAAAAAATTTAGTTCATTTGGCATTGACCAATTACTGGACCAACAGACTGCTCTATAATCTGTTTGATATGCCTATTGACATCAATAGGAGATAAAGAATTTCGCTTTTCTATCAGTCTTAAATGCAAATAGTTTCTTAGTTATGGTTAGGATTTTATGTCTATATCCTTTTCACAGGGCTAAGATTTTAAAACCCAACATACTTAATACACGGGAAATAGAAGCACCAATAATTGGATACAAGAAAACAAAGAGGTTGAATATCGGACACCTTCCTTGGGAATAAACTGGGATAAGTAGGGTGAAAATCTAGTTCCTATATAGTGTACATATAAACAGAAATCAGCCATAACATTATAAATCATCAGTAACATGGTCCATAGTCTCCTATAAAACCAATATTTAATTCCTAGTATTGCATTCTGGAAGTAGAGAGACCTGCTAAGAGGCCACTGAACTAGACCAGATGAAAGGTAATGAAGTACATAGTACAGCCTTAAATATAGAACAGAAAATGAAAAAGATTTCAATGATGTTGAAAAAACTGACATAACAGTTTGCTAATTGTTTCATTGCTGTGGGCACAGAGCAATATAGGCCGGCTCTGTGGTCATGCCCATGGTGAATCACACTCTCATCACTTTGCAGCATATGAGTTAGTGATCTGGGCATTATTGCTGGTTGCAATGTGTGAACAGGTTGGGGGTGATACTGGGACCTGTAATGAGAAACAGATGTAGGGAAAGAACTGTGAGATTTGACTGCAACAATGCAAATGGCAGCAAGTGGTGGGGTTTTTGGTGAGGACTCTCTACTCTCACATCTCACTGCTTAACTCTGGCCATCTGCTTCATCCCCAGGTACTCTCTGCTCCTCCACCAACATGCCAATGATGGTCTTCTAAACACAATGGAAAGGAAAGGGGAAAGCAGGAAACATTAAAATCCTATCTCCTCCTCCAATTTTTCTTAGGCTGGACTTCACGGAGCGAGAGGATCATGCAAGTATGGAATCACAGGTAGAAAACATGCTCTCTAGCATACACTATGGATAAGGCAGTTCTACTTGGACAGAAGAAAAAAAATTATGAAAACAGCCCAAAACCTAGCTCTTTAGCTGGCTGCTTTGACATTTCTAATGTGCTCTTTGATACTACAGAAAATACAGAAAGGCACAAGCTCTGAGCTGGCAGTATGTAAAATCCAAGTGCTAAGGAGAGAGGTAAAAAGACACACAGCTTTTAGGGACAAGGTGTCTAAAATCAAATCCTGTGATGTTCTCTTCTTGTAACACATTGACTATATCAAGAATTAATAGTTTACTCTCTTCAGTTTATGTAATTTTTAAATGATGTTTTTTTATTCTATAGTTTTGGTTTGTATGTACTTAATGATTCTGTATCAGCATCTCTTCAAGTTAAAAACATCTTTACTACAAAATCTAGGCAATTTAGTTGATAATATTCATAGCTGGGACCTCCAGAAAGTGTCTTTAAAGAAAATAATTGGCTTACCCAAGGCCACACTCTTGGTTTAGAAAATGTCCTTATCGATTTGAAGAAACCCTTGATCTTAAATAAGCAAAATGCTATGCTTACTTTCAGACATCTCCAGAAGTTCAGTGTAGGTTTTTGATGCATGCTTCATAATCTGAGTCTATTTCAAAGAACTGAAGCTTGCACAAGGAGATGAAAAATTATAATGTGCTCCAGTTATGCATGCAGCAAATAGTAGAATCAGTATTGGAACCCACAATGTGACTAACACACACTTTAAATCACCAGGCTATACTGGCTGTTTAGCAGCCCCCATTAATCACATAAACATTACCCGTGGAAAACTTAGCAAATGAACCCATGTTTCCTCTGAAATCTCTAATTGGTTTGGGTACAATATTATTTGCACAAGAAGAAATAGAAGAATATTTCACTTTCTTATTTGAGTCAAAATACATAATAAACCTGTGACTTGTGAAAATAATAGATCTTCTAGGTTCCTTCATTGTTGAGTATGAAACCATATCTTCAGTGCTAAGGATTGATGTTTGTACTCATAAAAGATTTTAAACCTTGAGGTTAACTATATCCAAATATTTTTCAACATTCTAGTTTAGTAATGACCAAGTTCAAGGAGCCAACTAAGTGGTTAATAAATTCTGTTGAAATAGGTGAATTATTCACTATCACTCTAGATTTTCTGAATAGGACTTTCCCATGAGAAATGTCATGCAGTTTTTTTACAAGTCTTTCCAAAGGTCTTTGGAGAATAATTAACAATGAGGTGTTTCCTGAAGGTTGTTTGATTTATTCTGAGGGAACAAAGTACATGTATCATGAAGTATCTACACTTAATTCTTCATTTTGATAAAATATATAACATAAATCTTTAAATTAATTTAAAGCTATTAATTCAAACAGTGACATTAGGTATATCCATAGTGATGTACAACCTTCACTAATGTCTAATCCAATTTTATCTATTCTAAAACAAACAAACAACAAAATCATGTGATAGTGTCCTCTCCTATCTTTGTGAAAGCAGCTACTCCGAGTTAGCCTACACAGTTTATCTTCAGGTAATGTTTTAGGTAATGTTTTCATTATTTGTTTTTCTTTTTTTTTTTTTTTTTTTTTTTTTTTTTTTTTTTTTTTTTTTTTTTTACTTAGACTATCAACTCAGGTCCAACTTTTTCATATGCAATTATTTAGATGCCACACATATCATTTTTCTTCTACTAATGTGTGCATATTTTGCCAAGCACTCTTTAAATTCTACTACTTGTATCCTAGTATATTTATAACAGAAAGTGTAAAGCAAACTTTCCTCATATGTGGAATATAATAATACTCTTCTTTAATTTAGCGTTCAATTGTGTTAGCTTTGAAAAGAGCTGTATTCCACTGCTGACATATATTAAACTTGACAAGCAATTTTTCTATATTCTACTTATGTCTTATTTCCTTATATATGAATGTTTTCTAAATCTAAATTCAGGATTTCAGATTCATCATTTGAAGGTTCATTTAAAACATTTTTCTACTTTACTGACATCTTTTGGGATCTGATTTTAAATTAATTATTTAAGTGTTTCAAGTGAATTTCAAATGCCATATTATGTTGTATGATTCAAGTCTTCTGACAAAATTTATATAATGTACACACTGATATATACAGTTATAGGTATTTCATGTATATTTAAATATATATAAAATATGCTGTATTTTATGAGTTTTTAAGGGTTTTAGAAAGGTATAAACCATGCTTTAGAAATATCTTTACTTACTTCAAAGTTTATAATATCAATTTCAATCTCAACAAATACTAGGCCTAACTACAGTATACTGTTAACATTATTGTACAAATGAAAATTTGAGTTCATAATTGTATTAATCACTGGAATATCTTGAACTTTAATAGTAGCAACTCAAAATTCTTTGCCATACCCTACTCCCTGGAACTTCTGATTAATTTATATCCCTCCAATTAGTATGCTGTTTTGTATATTACATTATAAATTTGCTTCACATATATATAAAGCTAAATAAAGAAGCAATATGGTGTTGTACTATCAGTGTAACCTGTATATACCAACCAAACATTTAGAGTAGAGAGCTTCAGTCAATTGTTAGAAATGTATTCAGTGTGATCAAAGAATTAAAAGGTTATGGTGGGATCAATAATCTTTGCTTTGAATGTGGGAAAGGAAGCCATATTAGATGGCACAAAAGCATTGCATATGAAGCATTGGGCTAGAAATGGAGATCTCAGGCCTGTGACATTGAGAAACTGAATTATTTCAGCAACAGGAAATGAGTCAGTCAAAAGTAGATTCTTGTCCAAAGCCCCAGATAGGAGCCAAGTCCAGCAAACTCATTGATTCATCTTGTCAGAACTGTGACAGAGCATAGAGTGAAGTCCTCCTGTATTTCTCAGCATCAGAGACTGAGTTATAACAAAAGGTATAGTTGTAACTCTCTAAGTCAGTGGTAATTTGTAACACAGCACACAATATAGCAAGAGATTGGTCAGGAAAACAGCAACAATTCTCCATCCTACAAATTAGGGGAATTTAACTGATCAGGCAAATGAGGAGAAATAAATATAATGAGCTGGAAAGAAGAATCAGAGCCAATTTAAGGATTCAAAGATAAGAAGCCACTGTCATCTCTAAACCAGGATTGATAATGAGAAGTAAAGTTGCCAGATGATGCTGAAAATGCAACAGTATTGGGAGCAAGCCAGTGGGATCAGAAACCTATGAAGAGATACAGACAATGCGTGAACCACCCATGTCAGAGAATAAAACATGGGAGACACACTCTAATTTCCTATTTATTTTTCATTATTCGTCTTCTCATTGACTATCATTTTGAGAGACAAAAGAGTGAAGCCTTCTAGAAAATACCATATCGTCTTTCCTAGTGATTTACTACAAGAATTTGAATAATCAGCACAGAAGTTTTAACAATATGGGTATAACTGACCAGTAAACCAGATAATAAATTATTTATTTGTCATCTATCTGGACCTAATCTTCAGGTAGGAAATTTCACATATTTCTGTATATTTTTGTTTGAGGAGATGTCCAAACTCAATATTTTAAACTGATATTTTCACCTAAAGAATTCACACTAGAGCAAAGAGTATCCAGTTGAAAATATCAGAAAAAAAAGCTATCATAATTTTAAGGTAAGTTTACAATTTGTTTTGGAGTGCATTAAAATCTATCACTGGCTACATGTAGACAGGAGGCTATGAGTTAGAGAAACATACAAAAAACTACATAGATTATATTGTCTCAACCCCTCATCTTTCCCCAGAATTCCATACATTTTTCCCTAGTGGATTCTTGGGCTAAATTGCCTCCTTTAACCCTGACTTCAGGCCTCAGACATTTTGTTAATTTGGCTAAGAGAGTTGTAGTAATGTATCTATCTCAAACATGTGTCTAAAGATATTTCCTGGTTTCACAGGATCAAATTTGTCTTTCCAGTCTATTAGTAAAACTGAGCTGTGTTCAACCTGCTATTGCAAAAATCTGTGTGATGCAAGAAATCAAGAGCCAAGGAGCATGGCAGCAAACACGCTCTCTGATCTCTCAGAAGAGTCCTAGTCTGAACACATCTTCAGCCAATCTGTGATTATGATTATAATAAGTGGTTTTGTTTTGAGCTGCTGGGTTTTGGCTTGTCCCACTATGCCAAATTACTGTAGCAGAATAGCTCTGTATATCCTGAATTTAATTCTGGGGGCCATAAAAGAAGGCAGTTAAGACGTTTGTCTAAGATCATTAGAGTTAGAAAGACATGCAGTTTAAACTTATTTCTACCTGACCTCAGACCCCATGTTTCTAACTGCTAATCAGAATCCTTTGATTTTTACTATCACACTGGGGATTAGGATAGTAGTTTAGTGATCATTTGAAAGGCTTCCCTCTCCCCCTTCCCTTTCCATTCGTCAATCCTTTCCTCCCTCCCCAGAGTGTGACACTGAGCATCCTACTTTATTACTTTTTTCCTTATCTTCTTCAGATAGAATCTCTCACTGAACCTGGAGATTGCTTTTGCTGTTGTTTTCCCTTTTTGTTTGTTTGTTTTTTGTTTGTTTTGTTTTGTTTTGTTTTTTCACCTACGGATTCTGGATGTCCATCAAATATCAGAAACCCCTCTGTCTTTAGACTAATCCTGTCTTAGTATTGAGTTTAGAGGCATGCGTACCCGTGATCCACTATTACTTGGGATACTGGTAATACAAACTCAAGTCTTTAGACTTGTTCAACAATTGCTTTTGCTCATTAAGCCATCACTCTAGGCTAACGTTCACCTATTTGATATGGTGCAGGTCTTATTTTATTTTTTCTATTATAGAATAGAGTTTATACAGAGCATGGCGAGGGGAGTTAAGAGGGTAGTAGAGGCAGAGAGAGAGAGAGAGAGAGAGAGAGAGAGAGAGAGAGGGGGGGGAGGGAGGGAGAGGGGAGGAGGGAGGGAGGGAGGGAGGGAGGGAGGGAGGGAGGAGGGAGGGAGGGAGAGCACAAGTGGAGAGAGAGAGAGGGTGGAAGGAAAAGCAAGAGCAAGAGAAAGCAAGAGAGCAAAAGCAGGTTTTATTTTCTTTAACAATGAGAGATCAACAGGAAAACCCAACTAAGGATAACAAAACATGCAGCATAACAGCTGTGTGACTCCATGTTATTCATCCTCCCCAAGCCTCTCAGAGACAATGATGCAGTGCTCCAAGCTGCCTCTGATACATGCGAACAGCTGGACTGAGGCAGGAAGCTAGTGATTTAGGGTGGTGTTGCTGCTCCTCCATGCTGCCATTCTGCCCTCAGAGGAATTCACATAAGTGGGGAGTAGATGAGCTCTCAGGGGAGATAGTGAGGCCAGTGGTGCTGAAGCACAGTGAAATTTATGAGCCTATTTCCAATAGCTGCCAG
This sequence comes from Grammomys surdaster, assembly GCF_004785775.1. Taxonomy (NCBI): domain Eukaryota; kingdom Metazoa; phylum Chordata; class Mammalia; order Rodentia; family Muridae; genus Grammomys; species Grammomys surdaster. The sequence continues at coordinate 14,667,148 of NW_021604782.1, read as the reverse complement.
CAAACAAGTGAAACCAGAGATGCCTAGGAAGTGTCTTGCTTAATTACACTATTGCGGCTGCCAACCCGTTTTGATTGTCACTCAGGCCCCAGTATGTTTATTCTTCCCTCTATGTGAATTCAATGGTCCTTAGTTTTATGTTTTTATATTATCCACCCTGGTCAAAAAAATCATAATGGGAAAGTATAAATATTGGAAGCAGGTGTTTGCATCTCAAGGAATAACAGCCATCATTAAACAATTGAGTACCCCTAATCAAAACTAATCCAAGCACTGAAATTGCAAAATCTAAAGCTCTTCTCATTTACCTGAGCTCTAGGAAGAAAATTCTATACCTGAACTGATGCAGAAGTATAGTGTGAAAATGCAGATTTTCCAAAAATATAAAATTACTTCTAGGGTCTGCATATAATTTGAAACACAAATGAATTTCTTTTTGGATTTGGGTTGGACCTATAAGATATCTGATTTATACATGAAAATATTCCAAAATTCAAAAGCATCTAAATTGGAAACATTGGATAAGAGTTATTCAATGTCTTATGTCATTAGAGACTTAACAGACCTCCTTCACTGTGACAAAATACCTGTTATAATCAGCAGGAGGATGAAAGTTAATATTTGCTCTTGAGTTCAGTAATTTAAATCATGTTAGCTTTCTCCTGTGGTAAAGCAGTACATCAAAGATAGAATACTTTGTGAAACAAACCAGCTCAGATCATGGTAGCTGCAGTGAGAAAAGGAAGGGAATGGAGCAAGAAATCCAGTAACATCTACAGAGGTTAGTCTCAGTAGCCTGACTTCTTCATTAGTGGTCACAATTTCCAGAAGTGTAACTACTTTTCAAAGTTCTAGAAATCTGGACCAAGCCTTCAATGCATGAATCTTATGGAGCAATTCAAGATTCAACTGACCAAGCTAACACTTATTTCATGATTCTTGCTTCTGAGGTACAAGTCTGTAAATAGGGACCATTATGCTACTAAAAAAAACTGATGTCAGAGAATGTGAGTTCTGCCCACAGTTCTATAGCTAATAAGGAACAAAATTCAGCTTGTCTCTCACAATCTTATATTAGGAAATCACAATCTGAAAATATTCATATATCCTCTTTCCTCATGATAAGCATTAAGCTATTAATGGCATTATTTTAGCCTGGTTTTATTATAGTACACAAAATGATGATATTTGTATTGGTCAGGCTTCATGTACTTTTAATAGAAAACTCATTATATGTTTTTTCTTTAAAAAGAGAAGAGACTCTCAGTTTTACTGCCATCTTCCTTGAATATCTTGAGCTATAAGATCAAATTGGAGGAAGATGTGAATTTTCAGCCTGAAGCTCAGGAAAAAAAAGATGATGCGGAGGTCCAAGTAAAATAGCTTGGGAACTCATGAAAGCTGAAGCAACAGAAATAATAAATATGGGATGACAGGGTATGGATACAATATGTAGGACTGTATGCTTAACGAGTCTCAGTGAATCTAGAACTTCACCATATCCTTGTCAATACCACCCGTGAGAGAACCAAAGTAGGCTGCACTGGCCTCTGCTCTGGGCCTGGGGAATTCTGCACGAGTTCTGTTCTCATGAGTGACCAAGTTTAATTGGTGTACCTCTGTCTTACTGTCTCAGGTTAAGAAAGCAAACATACAAATGAAAAATCAAGTCAAAACTAAATACAATAACACAAACAAAAGTTTTGGTCTATGTAACAATCAAGTTTCATTCTTTTTTTTTTTTCATCTTTTTTTAAAAATACATGGCCTTTATTTTTTCCAGATCAAAGATTTTGGGTATAATCATATAAAGATGAACAATCAAGTTTTGTAACCTAAAAATATTTACTTCTTAAAACTATATTAGTGATTTAGTAAACTATACAAAAAAGATAAGGAGACAAACATGTACATTTATAGAACTGCATATCAGTCAGGCCAGATCCTGCAGAGGGAACTCCCAGCCCGACCTCATTCATCTGTGAGGACACAGGGCAATCCTTGTTTGGACATACACCATCTTCTCCAGCATGAGATTTTTATTTTTTCCTAGAACTATAGGCATTCATAATTTCATCCCAATATCTTAATGATGTTTTCCTCTGTCTTAGCTTCACTGTTTGTAGAATATTCATACGTGATACTCATAGTAAGTACAGAATCACAGTCTAGAATCCTAAAAAAAAATATTTGGTAGTAATTTTGTTAGCTCATGAAGTGAAGGTTGTTGCATTAAAGATATATATACTAATTGGTGGGAGTGAAATACAGCAAAAAATGAACATAATGCACTGCCACTCAATAATTTAGGGAACTAGCATATTGTAAATGCTTTCTAATGTGTAATCACATAATAAATGTGACTCTGCCACTATGTCAAACAATAGATCTGTGTAGAAGTAAGGCAAATATTCATAATTTAATTCAATCTGTAGTTGAAAAAACCATGACTTAGAGAAGTTAATGAAATTTTACAAGATATCACTGTCAATAATTTTCAAATGCAAGAGTAACCTCTAATACCACTAACCCCAAATTTTGTGTACTAATTTTCAGAACTTGTATTCTTCCTGAATTTTAAAACATAAATTTGTCCTCTTATGCAGTAACCATCCCTGAGACAACATATTCTAATAAACATAAAACAATATTTGTATATAAATATAGAATCATATCTGCCAGCCCATAGAGAATGGGTGTTGTCCTGGATCTGCATTGTCTTGGAAGAACATAGTATAAGTGTTGTCCCTGGATTTTTCATTTTCCCTCTGCCTTGAACTTGTTTCTCAAGGGGAACACTGATTTATTTTTTTAAATACTAAAACCTTTGCTATACATCATGTCATTTCAGCTTAATACTGTGATGGCAGACTGAGAGTCCAGACCCAGACAGATTTGACTGATCAGCAGATATTCTTGATCTAAAGCCTGGTGTTTGTGATGGTCTGTTAAGAGACAAAGTGAAGTGAAATCTTGAAAGAAAATACTGGAGACAGGCATTGAGATGCAATAGTTCTTCAAAACGAGCTTCAAGTGAAACTGCAGCTGGGAAATCTTCCTATATAGAGAAGCAGAGTAAGACGATTCATAGGTCTGAACATCCATGTCTATAAACTGTAAATTCATAATCTCACTATGCAAAGTTAAAGCTTCCAGAGAGGTGTTAGACTTATGCCAAATACCCTGCAAGTGTTTTTAAACTTTTACTTAATTATAATGACTATAATTGTAAATTTTAGAAGTAACACAAGTCCATTGGTATTTGACATCTTCCAATAATTTGAATAGGGTAAAAAGCATCAATCCTTTTTTCCAAACAACTATGTAAATCCTCTTGTATACTCAACATTAGTAAGTCATTTTTGCTAAATGATTAGCAAATGGAGTTGTCTAAACTTCTTGTGTCAAAGCAAATTTTTTCTTAATCACTCTTGTATAGCTTTTACTCAGGAAACCTGTGGACTGTTTACCCCAGATAGGACACTGACAAGAGGCCAATGAATCAACTACACCCATGCCTGACTATTACTGTTTAATGTAAATCTTTAGATATATCCTGACTTTCCTCAGTGATGCACTGTGACCTGGAAGTGGATGTGGAAACTAACCCTTACCTCTATTAGTTGCTTTTGGTCATCTTGTTTATCATAACAACAACAACAACAACAATAATTAAAACCAATATCGAACTTATATCCTGTAATGTTTACAACAGTCCTTTTAAATAATGGTATCACAGGATTTCTTTCCTTTTTTATTTTCATTTATGATAATTTTTCTATATTTTTTCAATGAATAAGAAAATATAAAAACATTTATCTGCATAGTTACTTAAAGCACTATGGTAAATTAAATAAAACTTCAATTTATAGTAATAAATGATAAAATAAAGTTATTTTTATAATACATATGGCATTTGTCTGAGCCCAATAGCTTCAAAATGTAGAAAAAAAGAATTTTTTCTAAAGAGTTAACATCTGAAACGAGCTGCAACTTTTATGAGTAAAGTATAAGCAATTACCACAATTTGCAATACTACAAAGTATAAGCAATTCCTTTGGCTACAGGAATCCTGCCCAAGGCGTGAAGGGTGATTTTCTTTGTATTAGCAACATTAATGCTGCATAGTATGCATAGAAGAGTAACAGTGTCTTAATATCCACAGTGTCTGTTATCTCATTTGATTTGGAAAGTTGCTGATTGAAGATTAAGTCCTGCCTCTGACAACAGCTTGGAAAAGCGAGGCTCCACAAGCTATGTGACTTCTATGCGTTTAAGAACTCATATAAAGTATTGGATGGTTCTCATTGCTGGAAGCTGGCTGTGGGATTGGATTTCTTTTCACCTGAGAGCAAAGCCTCTGGCATAATATTGAGAATTTTTGAACATATTTCCCATTTATCTTATTTATTTTTACTAAAGCAATTATTTTAACTAGTTTATGAAGATTATTTACTCCATGGCAAGGGAATTAGTGGGTTCTTGGATACAAAAGTGAAAAATTCTAAAGGAAAATTGTGTATAGAGAATTAAATATTGAAAGCCTAAATAAAGACACAACTATAGAGAGAGGAATAATAGATAGATTTCCACCCTACATTTAGTTATTTTCCAATACTACATTTCCATCAATATAAAATTAAGTACATTCTATTTTCTTATAAACAACAAAAATATTCCCAAACCATTACACATTTTTGTCTAAATATATTAATAGTCAACTCCCATGCTTAAATATAGAAATATAATCATACCACATTATATCTGCAAGAAGCATTTAAAGAAGACAGAGTAGGAACTTTTTTTTCAATGAATGATCAAGTGAAAGAAAGAAAACACTCTTTTCTTAAAGGATCCATGAAAGGATTGATTTTCCTATGTTTTTTTCATGAAGAACCAAACCTATATTGTTCAAAGTGGACTCCTTTCTATCTCTTTTACCTTCTACCATAAAACTTTGTTAGAATAAATAAATATAAATATATTTGGTAAGATCCATGTGTCCTGCCCATGTGTGTAGGGGTGTGTGTGTGTGTGTATGTGTGCAATGATAAGTGCAATATATGTGGTATACAAAGAAAAAAATTAGCCAGTATTATAACTAACATTTAAATGATTATTATCTCTTACCTCATCAAAACCAACACACTGGTAGTGTGTAGTAACAGCCTCTTGTATCTATGTATCAGTCATCATTTCTTGTTACATGATTCTATATGTATCTATCATAAAATGGTCATAGAGATATGTTTTATCAAGACAAATGATTTAATAATATGCTCTAATACTACAAATCATATTGATTTCTAAAGCTAATAAAATAACTTGTGCTTCTTCTAAATTATTTCAAAGTTAAAAGGACAAGTTCTGTATTTAATATATGCAGGTTTAACACTTTTCTACAGTTTACTACCTGTGATATCTTACACTGCAGCTGAGAGCTCTAGTTCATCAGTAAGATGAGGTAATAATATATTTCTAGTAATTGAATAGTGATGAGCATAGAAAACAACTTCTGAGAGTGTTATTGTGACAGATTATCTATGTTTGTTGGCCTCTATTCATATACATTTAAGGAATCATCTTGATTAGATTTTTATGGCATAAAGATCTACTAAAAAGTGCATCCCAAAACATCTTAGGCATGATTCCAGGGTTTGCATGAAAAAGAAAACTAACAGGAAACAGCTAATCATTGATCTAAGCTCTTTGCAAGAGGATGCAACCTGACCACAACTGACAAAGCTCTGACACTAGGACTCACTGTTTATGATGGATCCTTGAACAGTGATCCACAAATGAACCCCTTCTCTATTAAGCTGTTATCACAACAATAAGAAATATAGCTAATAGATTCCTTAATAATAACACTAATATCTATCATAAAGATACTGAATGGAATATTATGCCTAATAAATTCAATACAACATGATAATGAATAAAACCTCTGAACTGCAAGCAGCCTCAATTAAATGTTTTCTTTTATAAGAATTGCTGTGGTCCAGTACTGGAAGTCAGGCCCCTATCCTCTCCTTCACAAGATTAGAATTGCCACAGCCCTTCTATATTTAGAGAAGGGAGGAGATGTCAGGGGCAGCCCTGCTTACACACTGAAGGCCTAAAATCAGCCATAGGCCTAAAATCAGCAATAGGCTTGTCATACATGTATACTAATACCAAGTCTTGGGTCTCTGTGGAAAAACATTGAAACAGATGGCTATAAGCTAATGTAAACTGGCAGCTTTTGTGGAAATTTACAAGCCTGAGTAGTCATAGACCTTGTAAATAGGTAGCCTTGGCAGACAATACCAACTTAGATAAGGACAAGCAAGTCATAGGCAGAGTCATAGTGACTTGTCCCCTGAACCTTCACCCATTTGATACCCTGTTCTGAAAGATATCTGTATTCCCCCTGAACACCCACACTCCAGTGCCATTCCCTTCCCCACATCCTGCCTTTCTGTGTTTATAACGCCTGTGTGAATGAATTACGATTTGAGAAAAAATAAATTATAACAACAACAACAAAAAGAATTGCTGTGGTCATTGTAGCTATTCACAGAAATAGAGGATTGAATAAGATAAGATCTAAACAGATATATGCATGAATAATGCTAAAGTGTGTGTGTGTGTTTGTGTGTGTGTGTGTGTGCGAGTGTGTGTGAGTGTGTGTGTGCCTTCTTCTAAAGAACAGGCCATTAATTTTATTGACAGGAGTTGAGGAGACATTGAGATTTTGAATGAGTGGGCAAATGATTTGAATATATTAAATGTAGGAACTTCTCAAAATATATGTTAAAATTTTAACTAAAAGAGTACTTAAAGCAAGAAAATGAAGAATAGTTTAGACATTAAGTAGAGGGAACAGATTATTTGAGAGATTTGAGACTAGGAAGAGTTACAATTAAAATTTAGGATATGAGAGAATGATCCCATGGTAAATTGTGATGGATAGGAGATGAAGATAGGTGGGCAGGGATAGTTCAAACAGTTTGTAGAACAGGATCCTCACATAACTATGCTTATGAACAATGAAGAAATAGAGTCTCCCCACCACAACCAAGTAGCAGATGCTGAGTGACTTGTGAATCAGTTGTACTAGGTCAATAGTAACAACATACTTCAAATTGGCTATGCTGCTCCAGTTTACCACTGTAATAAGAACAGAGAAAGAAAGGGCTAAAAGTGGTAAGAATATGAAAATAATGATTTTAAGCCAATCTTATTTATGAATGAAGTAATACAACTCTTCAAATCTTCTCTGAGATGCAATATTTGCTTTGATGACAAATGGTGAGTCATGTCTGAGAGGCATTCTGCAATAGCTGACTTTGTAAATTTTAAAACAACAGTACAAAGAACAAGAAATGAGCAGGAGAGTTTAAGTCCCACATGACCATTGGTGTCAATGTGTGGCTGGAAAGACTGCCCCAGTGCTTGGAAGCTACAACAAAGGGGCTGTTTCTGACAATTAGTGATGACTGTGATTGGCACAGAAAGAATGAGAAAAAGCACTGGTCCCCCAAAGATATCCTTCCTACCAAAATACTTGTCATTATGGCTAATTGGATGAAATTCAAGAGATCAGGATCAGTTTGACATTTAGATTATTTTGTAGCTCCTGCTAAAATCAAGGCTGTTTTATTTTCCAGGTTTGTATGTTTCCTGTATTTCATTTGCACTACTGAGGCCTGCTAACCCTCATAAACACATTGCCCACATTCAGCCTTGAATAATCCCCTTGTAGTAAATCTAAGTCACATAAGTAAGATGATCCAGTTTCAGCTCAAAACCTTCAAGTAAATGCAGTTTTGTCTGAAATAAGTGTAAGAAGATTATCACAGAAAGCTTGAAAATCTACATCCAAAATAGTTGCCTGATCTAGATATTACTATTTCTCATGAAAATAAGAATTAATTACTATCAAACATTATTTTGTACTGAATTCAATAAGGGTGCAGTATTTACCCCTTGCTGTTTAACTTGATGTTCCCCCTTAATATTAAGGCACTATTAAGATTTTAGTTTTAGAAGATGGAGAAGACGGAGAAGACGGAGAAGACGGAGAGATCAGATCACTTGATGGTTAAAATTATTAAGTGTTAATAATTTGAATCACATTAGTCATGTTCCTTGCTCTGATCCATAGGATTTTCTTCAATGTTAAAAAATGTCCCCATATACAGAATCTCATCTATCCTCTTTTATTTTGCCATTCCTTTCTCTCTCTTATGAAGATTTTTACTCTTAGCAAACAGGAAGATAGAATATGGTGGCAAAATTGTGTGAGCCAATGGTTGAAAGTCTTTTTCAGATTTTTAATACACACATGAGAATTACTCAGGAAGCCAGCTTTGGTTCACTCAGGTCTTCAAAAGTTCTTAGGTGACCCACAATCTCATGAGTAAAACACGATTACAGTATTAAAATTTATAATGATTTACTACTCAGTTTTACCTGATTTTAAGCATACTAGTTATTGGTCTTATTTGACAATTTAATTTTCAATATAAGTAAATTAAAATTAAAGGGAATTTAAGGTTTAGTGTTTGTACCATATGACATTTATTATTAGTGCTTAAAAACCATATACAGCTTCTGGCTGCTGAATTGAGAAGTATAGTTATATATCTCTGAGGCTCATTAGTACCCAGATGAGTACTTGGTCATCTTGACATAACTCTTTCTGTATTTCTTGCTTTCTTAAATTATTCTCAACTGTTTAAAACTCTTTTCATTAATATATATTTTTAAATTTCTTATATATGTATTGTATTTAGATCATTTCTCAACTGTCTCTTATCCTTCCAAACCTTCTCATGTCTACCCCTCTTCTCCCTCATAAATTTCTCTCAATTTTTCCTCCATATATAATTTCCACATATAATACACAATGCAAAAACACATATGAACACAACCTGCTGTATTATTTAGCATTGTTTATATGTATATGAGGGGACTAACTACTCAATATTAAATAATCAATTGGGGTGCCAATCCTATGGAAACCACAGTCTCCTTTGTCAGCAGTTTATATATACCTCTTTATCTAAGGCTGAAGCTCTTTAAGTATCTTCACATTCAAATTGACCTATCAACCATTGTCATTATTTGAATATTGTAGGCAAAATATTGCTGAGATTTCATAGGTACAATTTTCCTGTCATATAGACAAAATCTCCCAGCTTATATCTTGGCCCTTTCACTCTTCCACTTATGTAATTTCTTCTGCTACATATTTTTCTGAGCCTTGGATATGGAGTATTATTTTAGCTATATCAATCATGGAGGACATCTTGTGGTCAGGTGTCATCTATATTTTGATTAGCTGTGACTTTCTGTTATGATCTCTATTTGCTGTAAAAAGATGTTTCTGTGATGAGGGGAAAGCGATACACTTATTTGTGCACATAAAGGCAAATATTAGGAATACCGTTAGGCATTACACTATTGCAGGACAATGGTGGGACAGTTATTTGGCCATGATTACATCATTAAAGATGAATTTGTACTTATTGATCAACTTTTAAGTTCAACTGGAGAATTAATGGCTACTTCCAAAATAGGAATGCCTGTACTGTACCTTTTAGTGATCTCTTGCTATGCTCATCAATGTTGGATTTCATAAGTCACAGATAGGTAAGACTATTCATTTTTTTCTTCCTTGGAAGTTTCACTAGGACCCTCTAATACTATGATGGTTAATCATCATGCAAGTGAATTGGTAATTGTATAACAATCTTAAAAAATAAAACAAATAATAAGTAAAAAAATATGTTGAAAGGTAGATATCTTTCTGCCATATTAGATTATGGACACATTGTTCCATTTGATCGGGAGAGTTGACTTATTTCACTCTTACTTATTTGTCTTTTGTTATCAAGACTGTCTTGAGTTTTCCATTCTCTTCTCCATTCATTCAATAAGTAACTTTATGCTACAGTACCTTCAAGTGGAATCCACATAAATATGGCACAGAAAAAGGGTTAACTTGAACACAAAATGTATTACAGTTTGGTATGAATGACTAACAGAAAATGATGAGTAAATTATGGCTAAAGTAGAGGGCAATCAGGAAAAATCTATTGATCAGGTAATTAAAAGTTGAGTTGTCTATGCTGTCACTCTGGTACGGTGGGTCTTGAGCAAGGGAAACTAATCTTCTGAAAAGTGCAGAGCAAAATTGAAAACATAGGGAAAGAAGCCGAAAGAACTGAAACTTCTGCATTCACAGAAGAAACCTAGAGCATTATCAGAAATAAAAATGGTAATGTATTAAAGACATATTTTGGGGACCAAATAAGGGTTCTTTGTAGAATTAGATCTGTCTTAGCTTATTCTAAAAGTGCATTTTCAGGCATTCATATATTTTCTTTTCCATCAAGGGCACAATTCTTATAATAATGTTTAACTCACTATGTTGTTCTAAGACATAATGAAAAGTTTGGGGAAATAACTGGCTATAGTAGAGACCACAAAATGGTTTTCTGTCACATAACTTTAGTAGACTTATAGGCATTATTTCCTGGAAAACAACTCTCAGCCTCAAGCTCACCCTTCTCCTTTGCTCCCACATACATTTTATACTGTGCAGCTCCCCAGCCCTTCAATGACTTCTTGCAGCTCATCCACAGACTTGCAATAGAGAGTAAATGGAAAGTGAAAAGTACACATTAAATGTATTACAAATTTATTGATCACCATAGTCATTAACCACATCTGCTCATTGTGCGGTGCAATTCTGCCTTGATTGTTGTTTGTCCTTGCTAATTTTCTCTTTTCTCTTTCAAAGATTTCTATGATGGATTACATGCAAATTATACAACCATTGTAGTTTTGAGCATCTCAGTAAACTAATTTTCTCTCCTCTCTGTCTTTCTCTCCCTCTCCCTCCCTCTCTTATCTCTATTTCTGTCTCCCTCCCACCCTTCCTCCTCTTTCCTTCTCTCTTTTTCATTCATGCTCCTTCCATGTTCAACTCTTTCTGTTCCATATCCATGCCTTCCAAACTCACTGTGTTCTGACTCTCTCACCGATTTCAAAGACGTTTCAAGTATACTTCATTTATGTTTTTTTCTTTCATTATTATTCCTTTCACAACTTACCTAGACTTTTCTCTATTAAATATCTATTCTTAAGCCAGTAGTGGTGACACATGCTTTTAATCCCAGTACTTTGGAGGCAGAAGTAGGTTGATCACTGTGAGCTAAGTCTACAAATTGAGTCTAGGGGTAAACAGAAAGGCCATCCTTTTCATCAGAGGAGGTGAGGAGGAGGAGGTATGGAGGAAGGGGAAGTATGGTGCGTGACTGGGAGGAGAATGGAGCTGTGATCAGGATATAAAACTTAAATGAATAGGGATATAAAGTAGAAGAATATGAATGACTATAAGTTTAAAAAAATACCCATCCTTATACTTTCCTAGACTTTTCCCTATTAAATAGATACCATTATTTTCTGTCTTTTATGCCCTGTTAATCTCTTCTCTTCATTCTCTAGTCCCTTTCTCTGTCTATCTTCAACCCAGACTCTCCCACACATGCTTCTCCATCTTCCTGATTACTGTTCTGCTCTGGGTCTAGTGCTTATACCTCCATCACAGAGTATAGAGTCTGGTTAGATTAGAGAGACTATAACGATAATCCTGTGAGAGGATCCTCCCCATGTCACTTCAATGTGTCTCTTGGGTGACAAGACATTATTAGAAGGATAGATGCACTTATAGAAGGGTGAGTAATGACAGGAAATAATATATTTGTCACAATTTACTAGCTACAGAGGAGAGTTTAAAATAGGATTTGAAAAGCAGGAGTGGCCCAGGCCAATAATAGATTTCTTCAAAAACACTGACAATTTTAAATTTTCATTTTATTTGCCAGTGGATGGGGATAAGGTTTCTCAGCCGTCACCACAAACTCTGCCTTCTTCTAGAATCTAATCACAGAGCAGCATCACTACAAAAATAGAAATGGCTCATGCATTCCATTTGTCATCTCATAGGATACAGCTAATCAGAGCATCCCTGAGTGATAGCTACAGAGCAAGGACATTAAAGCAAATTTGTTGGTGCCGAACAGTAATTGAGTTCAGGGTTATGAGGGAGGGCAGGATGGTTTCTATAACTCCTGGTAAGACCTATGACTCAAAGGCTTGCATCTTTCTGAAATGTGAGAGCAGCAAACTTCAAACTCTATATTAAAACGTACAAGTTCAGGAAGCAAGCTAGACATGCTTATCTGTAGGACATAAAGAATTGACTTTTGATTCAGGTTACTTAAGCTTTCCTAGAAAAGACTAATCACAATCTAAAGTGCCATTAGGTCATAGCAAGTAGAATAGATCTGAACTGTGTCTTTTTTCTCAGTTTTGTTAATTAGAAATCAAATTTTCCAATATAATATATTCTAATTATAGATCCCCCAATTCTTCCCATGTCCTCCTGACTTTTTAAATCCTTATTCTGAACAGATTCGGTGATACTACATTGTCTTGGAAAATGAAGTGATGTAGACAAATTCTAACTGAAAGTTGATATTAGAAGATCTCAAGGTCTTACATCAAGATTCTTCACATTTAAAATGGGAAGAAAACTCTCAAAAGATGTTGTTAAAAGTTCACATTTTACTCAGTGGTCTAAAAGGGTCTATGAATTTCTTCAAAGTTCTAAGAAGCTATCAACTATGCTTCTTGCATGAACCCTATTTCTATCAATAAGACATTAAAATATTTCAGTATACTTGAGGATATTTTAAAAAATCAAGAAGATAATTAACATGTTCAGGATCACCTTTTATTGATAGACTGAATTGCCTGTTTACTATGGATCATTTTCATTAATATAATCTTTGACACCATCAATCAGATAAGTCAAATTATAAGTATCAATTTTCTGCTGGATAACTTACTTTGGTGAATATATATATATATATATATATATATATATATATATATTCAAAATATAGTGCCCTCTTTTATGATCATTTTAATATAATTTCTAGTTATAACTAATGAATAAATTGCAACATAAAAAAAACAAAATTTAATGGCTATTATAGGCTCAGAGTAATGGAGTAAGTACAAGAAAATCTTTTCCTTCCAAGTATTTATTCATTAAAAAAAAGTTTAATTTTTGTTCTTTAGAAGGGCTACAACATTTGGCTATGCACAGTGAGTCATGTTTATCTAAAAGCCAGTATTTACATTGTACATGACATCATTTCTTTTCACAGCCTCTGCTGAGCATCTGGGAAGCACATGTGTATGTGAAGACACAATGACTTTCTGATTTTTCACGAAATTCCTGTTCAACTAGCATTAGTGTGTTGTCTTTAATAGCCCATTAAATGTCATGCCCAAGAGACTCATACAGCTTTATAAGTACTCATTCTTATCGCTTCATACCTTGCCTATTTTTAGAGGCATACACTATATTTCCAAGGCACTCTATTTGACAAATGATCAACATGTGTTCTTCACAAGCTAAAGAAAATTTTAGTATTTTTCCTTTTTTTTGCCAAGCTCATACCATCATTTTCCCATACCAATTTCTCACAAAGCATCGCTTGATATTGTTAACATTTTTACTATGCTAACTTTAAAATTTAGACCCAATTAATATCTCTGTTAAAAATACCTGTACCCTACTTATAATATCAATTCAAAACATGACCAATGATTAATATCAAAATTTTGACTTATATCTGTATAATGCTTATGCACTGTACCTAATTCTTTGTTACTTGAAAGTGTATTCATCCTTAAAAGTACAGAAAAATATGGTAAATTAAAACTCCCCCCGTTTTTAATTAGACTAAATTGCCAGCAATTAGTACTATTTGTTCAACTTAAGCTATTTCTACATTAACTTTCACTAAGTCTCACAGTAGCTGAGCACTAAGCATTTCACCACTGATGGGACAGTTTTGAACAACGGCAACATATCTTCCTTAAGATCTCTAACATCTAAACTCTAAGGACACATCCCAAACCGGATCCGTTAGAACCTTCCTTTTTCTATTTTTATTCTTTCCACAGCAGGACATCTGAGAGACATACAGAGAGTCAACTGAGCTGAACTGGGTGGGTCACAGATGTTTTGTATTCTTCCCCACAGTCCATGCCACCTGGCACCACCTGTCCTTGTTATCCAATGCCAGGTGGAAAGGCCACCTCATTCCACAACAATCAGAGCTTGGAATGAAAGCAGCAAAGCAAGCAGCTGCCCTTTCCTGTGTTCTGTTTTCATAGCAATTGCTGCTGAGATAATCAGACGTTTGTTCCAAGTGATAATTTCTTGTTTGTTTACCCTGGCCATTGGATGCACAATTGGGTCCATGGCTGGAAATGTGAGAATTCAGCAGGGTGGCTGGTGACATCTGAGACTTTGGAGGCAATACCAGAGTCAAGAGATATATTCATGGCCAGAAATGAGCAGCAGGTACAGTTCAGAATAAATCCCAGATATCAAACATTTCCTCTGAAAATCTAGTCTTCAGATATTAGGACCAAAATTGTAACTGTACAGAGGCTCAGAAGCCTAACATCCCTTGGAAACTGCTTTTGCTCTTGATCTTCTTACCCTCTCATCTGTGAAATAGAAGGATGATAAACAATAATGACAGGATTGCTAAATGAAAAGAATGTACTTTTCTATTTAAAATTATTATTTTTAGACTCTCTGTGTGTCAGACTCCAGTCGTTTACAGTAGAAACACCAGGGAATCATAAAATTGGGTTGTGGGGATGGATACATCCATAAAGCGCTTGTCACGAAAGACTAAGGACTTCTATTTGGATCTCTAGCACCTATGTGAAATGCTAAGTGTAGCTGTGTGCTCCTGAGACCTAAGGGCTGAAGAAAAAGAGATTGGTGGAGTTCTGAAGATCAATGACAGAACTATCTTAAACTACAGCATGAGTGCCAGATTCACTGAGATACCCAGTCTCAATAAAATTGGTATCTATCATGGTTTCTGTTGAATATAAAATGTTTAATAACCTAAGGCATAATGATGATTACTTTAAAGAACCTAGTGGCTTGAACATTGACTCTCAGTAACATTATTTAGTTCATGCTGCATTTCCTTTTCCATTATCCCACAACCAAAGCCTCAGTCATCAAATGAGATAGAATTATCTTCTTCTGATGGAGAAAATACCTTTCTTTCCCATGTATATTTCACCTAACCAAATATAGCTCTGAAACACATTTGACAATAAACTAAAGTATATCATGCCTTAACAAGGGTCAAAAAAGCAAGAGAAAATATGTTAACATGTCTGTATATTGTAAATTTTCCCATGTATATCTTGAATATGCTATGTTCTGCATCTGATCAATTATAGAACAGCTACACAATAGAGGTTAATCTCATCTGCAACCACCTCATTCATTCCAAAAACCTTTCCAAAACACATTCCCTATATTTAATAACCTGTACAATGCCCTTGTGAACTGGGCACAGGACTCAACATTATTGCACCAGGAAAGAGAACGGTTTGTTTAGAAACCAAATAGCCGTGTTGGGAATGAAACTGAGGTCCAAAATTGTCATTCCAGCATTAGTTCATATCTCCTAGCAATTCTGCTTTCGTATATTTAAAAATGCTTAAGCCAGTTAGAGATGATGAGATTCCTTTGGTAAAACATGTTGATATCCTGATATGATAACTTTTAAACTTTTAAATTGTCTTTGGACACAAACATTGAATGCTTGCCCGATAAAGACACACTATGGCCTTGTGCAAGGACATTATTGCTAAGGAATTAATAGATATTTATTCAGTTCTGCATTACAGGCAAAAACTGAGTGACATCTTCAAACTACATCATCAAGCATTTAAAGCAGAAGGAAAATAAACACAAGATTTATTGTATCTAGCTAATGCCTTTGATCCACGTGAGCTTGAGTTTTGTGCAGGGTGATAAATATGATCTGAGTTAAACATTAGCATTGATTGGAGCTCCATCTGTAAACAACGACATTTCAGTGTTAAAAAAAATATTCTACTGAAGGTTAAGAAATTGACTTCACTGGTGAAGACCAATGATGATGTTGCCTTCTTTATATAAGAGAAACAGCAAAGATTAGTATGATAGTTCCCAAAGAGTCAGTATTAGGATCACGTGCAATGGCAAATACAGCTTGTTTCCATAGATTAAGATGTGTAGGGTGGTCTATGCCGTGTTTGAAGTAAAGAAAGTAGAAGAACATTTTGTGATCGTGTGTGTGTGTGTGTGTGTGTTTATGTGTGTGTGTGTGTGTGTGAATGTGTGTGTGTGTGTGATTATTTTGCTCAAATTGATTTGGCAGAAGAGCATTAGAGTACATTATCCCCTGGTGATATCAACTGTTTCCATAGTTGCCATACAAAGTTATCCAAGGACATTTGTAGAACATCTATCTGAAAAAGCAGATTAAATTAAAAAACAGATCTAAAATAGTAGTTACAGCAATAATGTACCCAAGCCTCTGAGACTTTTGGATATTACTCAAACATATACACTCATTCTCTCTCTCTCTCTCTCTCTCTCTCTCTCTCTCTCTCTCTCTCTCTGTTGTTCTGTGTCTGTATGTGTGTATCCAAAATCAGACTATGTTGTTAAGACTTTATTGGTAATAGTATATCCAATGCATTAAAATATCTTATAGTCAAAAAATATTTTAGATCATAATGGGTTACAATTTTTCAGAATTTACAATATTACTAAAAGGTGTTTAGGAGCATTCAAAGTGAGACTTTAAAAATAAAGAAGGCAATTAATAATACTACAGAGTGTTCCGCATAGAAGAAATTAATTTGTCCAATACCTAAGTGAGTGATGAGCTCAGCTTACTTGGGGGAGGGAACATCAAAGGTCAGTGTGGGTTACAAATAAGAGAAAAAGGAAGAAGAGGAAAAGAGAGGTTGGAAAGAAAGAGAAAGTCAGAGACTCAGGATTCACAGCAAGAAGATGGATTTACTTCCAGACTATAACTCTCACAAGTAGAATTGTGAGGGGTATGTGATGCCACAGTGATAGAGACACAGAGTTTACCCTCCATGGACCATCATTTAAAAGCGAAATTTCTGAGGAACTGCCAGACTGATATCCACAGTGGTTGTACCAGCTTGCAATCCCACCAACAATGAAGGAGTGTTCCTCTTTCTCCACATCCTCGCCAGCATCTACTGTCACCTGAGTTTTTGATCTTAGCCATTCTGACTGGTGTGTGGTAGGAGCTCAGGGTTGTTTTTATTTGCATTTTCCTAATGACTAAGGATGTTAAAGACTTCTTTTGGTGCTTCTTGGCCATTTGGTATGCTTCAGTTGAGAATTCTTTGTTTATCTCTGTACCTCAATTTTAATAGGATTTGATTCTCAGGAGTTTAACTTCTTGAATTCTTTGTATAAATTGGTTATTGGCCCTCTATTGGATGTAGGGTTGGTAAAGATCATTCCCCAATCTGTTGGTTACCATTTTGTCCTTTGCCTTACAGTAGTTTTGCAATTTTATGAGGTCCCATTTGTTAATTGTTGGTCTTAGGGCATAAGCAATTGGTGTTCTATTCAGGAAATTTCCCCTGTGTCCATGTTTCAAGGCTCTTCCCCACTTTCTCTTCTATTTGTTTCAGTGTATCTGGTTTTGTTTGGAGGTGCTTGATCCACTTGGACTTGATCTTTGTACAAGGAGATAAGAATGGATCAATTTGTATTCTTCAACATGCTGACCACAGTTGAATCAGCACCAATTGTTGAAAATGCATCTTTTTTTCCACTGGATGGTTTTAGCTCCTTTTTAAAAAATCAAGTGACCATAGGTGTGTGATTAATTTCTGGGTCTTCAATTCTATTTCATTGATTTACCTGCCTGTATCTGTATCAATATGATACAGTCTGTGATTCCTCTGAAAATTTGACATAGTATTACCTGAGAATACAGATGTACCACTCCTGAGCATATACTCAAAAGATGCCCCAACACATAACAAGGACATGATCCAATATGTTCATAGCAGCCTTATTTATAATACCCAGAAGCTAGAAAGAACATGGATGTCCTTCAGGATAGGAATGGATGCAGAAAATGTGGTACATTTACACAATGGAGTACTACTCAGCTATAAAAACAATGACTTCACAAAATTCTCAGGCAAATGAATAGAACTAGAAAATATCATCCTGAGTGAAGTAACTCAATCAACAAAAGAACACACGTGGTATACACTCGCTGATAAGTGGATATCAATCCAAGAGTTCAGAATACCTAAGATATAATTCAAAACCATATGAAGAACAAGAAAAAGAAAGACCAAAGTGTAGACACTTCGGTCCTTCTTAGAAGGGAGAACAAAACACTCTCAGGAGGTAATATGGAGACAAAGTGTGGAGCAGAGACTGAAGGAAAGGCCATCCAGAGACTGCTCCACCTGGGGATCTATCCCATATACAGTCACCAAACCCAGACTCTATTGTGGGTGCCAAGAAGTGCATGCTGGCAGGAGCCTGATATAGCTGTCTCCTGAGAGGCTTTGCCGGAGCCTGACAAATACAGAGGTGGGTGCTCGCAGACAAATATTGGACCTAACATGAGGTCCTCAATGGAGGAATTAGAGAAAGGACTGAAGGCTCTGAAGGGGTTTGCAAATCCATAGGAAGAACAAAATCAACCAGCCAGATTCCCCAGAGCTCCCAGGGACTAAACCATTAACCAAAGAGTACACATGGAGGGACCCATGGCTACAGCAGCATATGTAGCAGAGAACTGTCTTGTCTGGTATCAATGGGAGGGGAGGCCCTTGATCCTTTGGAGACTTGGTGCCCCAGTGCTGGGGAATGTTAGAGGGGTTAGGTGGGAATGGGTGGTTGGGTGGAGGAGCACCCTCTTAGAGACAAAGGGGAAGGTGTATAGGATGGGGGTGGTGGAGGATACTAGACTGGGAAGGGTCTCAACATTTGAAATGTAAATAAATAAAAAGCAATAAAAACCAAAACCAAAAACAAAAAACTATTCTGATTGAAAATTAATGTTTTAGTTTTTCTCAGTGTTGGAGATTTCAGTCAGTTTCGTATATGAAACTAAAAATATTGGTATTAAAGACTATACTGATCTTGTTAAAGAAAGTTTTTTATTTCCATTTTGCATGAGGTCTTTAGTCCCATGCTCACTTCCTTTAGCTTGCTGTTGAAGCCCTTTTAACCAATTATGTGTTTATATGTGGAACATCAGATGGTAAAAACTAATGATGTTAAGACCTTTTCAGAGAAGGAAATAGTGTGAAAGCACATAGCTGCCATGTGACCCAACTCAAGGCACTCATGGAGATGTCTGCATTTAGTAAGTAAATAAAGACTAAGGAACACAGAGACCATCACAATCATATTTCTGGCAAATAAAGAACACAGACATTTTTTTACATCACTTTAGTCTCATTTTTTAAAATCTCCATCAGTTTCAGATACTTGTGTAATGAATTTTAATTGTTTTCATTTCCCATCACCTTCTGTCATTTTCCTCCCCATCCCATTAAATCCCCCTTTCTTCCCCCAAATCTCCCTCATACATTCATGTCTGTCTTTTGTGAGTGAGCCACTGAATCACACTAGGTTTCCTTAGATTTGTCTTGATGGAATATTGTTTACTAAAAATGGGTAAATTATTAATGACTACACCATTGAAGAACTTAACCTTTTCTTGTAACCATAAACTGTCAAGTTCCTCCAGAAGGGATGGCACTTGATAGAGCCCTCCCCTATCTTTCATTAAGTGTTGATGGGTCCAATCATATGCAGATCTTGTTAAGATGCTCATAGCTGCAGTGAATTCATGAGAACTACCACATCCAGACTGTATTTTCCTACCCCAGCCCTACTTCAAAGGTCTCTTATCATTTTTCTATGTCCCTTCTGTGATGTTCCCTGAATCTTGGACAATGTGATTTAGATATCTCATTTATAGTTGAACATTCTGCTGTTTGACAACACCCTTTTGATCAATTTTAAAAATCCTACTTCCTAAAAAGAAAAAGATATTCACATGTGTGCATCTACACACGCACATATTGACACAAAAATTTCTCTCATGGTGTGTGTGTTTGTGTGACATATACATGTGTATGCAAATATTCTATGTTGCATATATTCATGTATAGGATAAAGGTCAAGACTGGATGTCTTCATTGATTGCTCTCCACCATTTTGTTATTTTTGAGACAGTTTTTTCAATAAACACAGAGATTGCTGATTTGGCTAGATTACTAGCCACCAGGCTTCTAAGTTTGTCCTGTCACTACCTTGCCAGTGCTCAAGAGTGATGCTGCAATTATTTTACGTAGGTGATCAGGAAACTAATCTTAGGTTTTCATGCTTTCACAGCAAGCTCATTGTCTACTGAGCCACTTCTCCAGTTCCTCCTCTCACTTCTTCAGTCACTGTCCACTGATCAATCTGTAGAGTTCAACTTTTGAGCCATTTGTTCTATGACTTATAATACAGACATGCAGAAGACATGCATAGCACATGTGTGTGCCTTTTCACTTACTGGAACATATCCATTACACCATCTTTCTTATGTATTGAACAATTTCTCATTCTTCTCCATAAATATACTTCCCATGAAAATATTGCATAAAATATATATGGTGATTTTATAACCTGGGTGTTACACATAGTACTGTACTAAATATATAGGCACAGATAATATAATTTCTAAACTAAAATAAAAGCATATTCTACATAGTGCCTAGGTTTGCTTTCTACCATTCACCAATTATGAAAAGAAAGAAAAAGAGACTCAAACATTTTGGAGAAAGATTTGATGCTAAAATTGGAGGATATGTACAAGGTGAACATATGTAGATCAGTGTGTTGTTCAGCCATCATCAGTGATGCTTCCGGCTACAGCAGATGGCATCAAATACAGAGGCCCTCAGCCAGTCATTAAGCAGAGAGTGAGAGTTCTTGGAACTCTCAGCCTTCAATATGATGCCTTCCTCAAATATCTCCCCTCGGAGTTAAGGGGACCCAGCAGAAGGAGGCATACAAAGAATATATGTATATATAAGGATAGAGGATACCAAGAAAACAAGGCTCTCTAAATTGACATGAGTAAAATTCATATGAACTTCATATGAAGAGGCTGAAGCACCATGCACAGTGCCTGCACCAGGTTCATTGAATATATATTATGGCTTTCAGTTTAGCATTTTTTAAAAAATTTATTCTTTAATCATTTTTACAGTCCAAACTTTATCCCCCTCTGGTCCACCCTCTAGCTGTTTCTCCCACACCACTTCCTCACCCCTCACCCCCATCTCCCACCCCAAATCCCTGTCTCCAAGAGGATGTCCACACCCCACCCCAGCAGACCACACAACTGAGTCTCTAGAAGGTTAGCTGCATCTTCTAGGAGTCCAGACCCGGCAGCCCTCTGCTGTATATGTGTTGGGGACCTCATAACAGCTGGTGTAAGCTACCTGCTTGACTTCCCTCCAAAAAGTCCAACAAGCAGCTGAAACAGTCAGATGCAGATATTTAAACCTGTGCAATGGAGAGAAGCTGGTAACTCCTGTGGTTGAATTAGTGAAAAGCTGGAAGAAGCTGAGGAGGAGGGAGACCCTATAGGAATACCAGCAGTTTCAACTATCCTTGGACCCCTGGGATCTCCCAGTTTAGCATTTTTATAGGATTCCAGAGTTTGCAAAAGACTGGTTGCTTCTCTTCTTGTGCCTTCTCTTTGGCTCTTTTCTTTCTGTTGGTTTGTCTTTTTCAACTTCAATATGATAGTTTTGTGTTATCTTATATTGTATTTTACTTTTAAAAATGAATGAATCTATGCATGAAAACTTAGCTACAGGAGTAAAAGTAACAACTGATCTGCTGTTTATACCATCTGGAAGAGGGAATATGAGAAATCAATTTTCTCTAAGGGAGTGACTCTCAGCTGAAAAAACCACTCCAGGGCAGTCCTCGTGTTTAGGTGTAGTAGATCAAACATATATAATGGACTCCACAAGCTTTGTCATGTGTAGTTTTATTTGGTTACAGTATGGTGATTCTATTTAATTTTTGTTTCCTCTTTAGGTGGTGTTATGATATGTTTTCTTGGCTTCTGGGGAGTGGAGTTGTTGTGTTATGGTTTTGTTTGTATTTTGAGAAAATTGAATGGGAATGGAGGCATAGAGGATCTGTAAGAATTTGCAGTAGGGAGAAAATGAACAAAATGCATTTAAATTTTAAAACCATTTTAAATAATAAAATATCTATTGAAAAAAAGCATTTCTGTCTATGGATAACATCTATCACCATTTCAATCTCCTTTTTACTGATTATCTTATGAAGAACAAAAGAAAAAATTCAGGAAATATTGAAACGACCCAAAAGATTGTTGAGAGTAATATTTAAAATGTCTTAAAGCGGTAAGCTAGAATAGTGTGCAGATCTCATCTAACATTTTTGCCTATGTCAGCAATTCCAGGTTAGTAATTTAGTTAACATCCTAATGAACTTACAGTAAAGGGTTGGAAAAGTGACTTAGCTGTTAGTTTTCCACACAATAAAAGTGAATGGAATGTTCTTCTTGTCAGAAGGATACTACAAACATTAATTAGCTGATGCCTGCACAGTGATAAAGACTATACAATACAAGGTCCACCTAATAATAAAGACAGAGGAAAAGGCCAATTGGAGTTTACCCAGCACTTTGTAATGGTAAAATTGGGGCAAAGGGTGAAATGGTCAAAAAGAATTAAAAATAAATAAATAAATTAAAGAGTGCACAGTATGCTTATGCAAATGCTCTAGACACCCACATATACATGGACACAACAACAACTTAATTAACCTGTAGAGACCTTTGCCACCAAGTGGTCTCAAAGCAACTAGATAAGACTGGGTATTTAAAGGAGATTACGAGTCCTAATGAGAAAAGAATTTTGCAGCTATTGAGCATGTCTTAGTTTAAGGTTTTCCAATGACTTTCCGATTTTGCATTCTTTAAAATCTACTTTTGAAATTTGCGGAAACATGGCAAAGTTAGCTCACAGAATTTCCATCTGCTTGCCATTTCCCCTTACTATTAGCATTTCACATTAATATGTACATATGTTATAATTAATGAAGCAACATTTGTACATTGTTAACTAATATTTATTCTCTAGTCAGACTTCTTTGTTTTTAACTTAATGTCCTGTTATGTCTCATGATACTTTTATAAATAGCTTATTATTTAGTCATCATAGTTCTTTAGCTTCCTTTTTGGCTATCACACTTCAGTAAATTTTTCTGTTTTTTTTTAATGACTGTTTAAACTGAATTATGTCTCTATGGAATTCATAAATAGAAAGCCTGCTATTCATATGACAGCATATAAGGATCGGTCTTCAGCATGGGGTGGGGGGAGTTTAGATAAGGCCTTGTAGATGAAATTTTAGCATTAAGATTGATCCCCATATGAGGTGCAATACCTGCTGTCTCTCACACTGTCTCTCTGTCTCTATCTCTCACTGTGTCTCTGTCTCCTCTGTCTCTCTGTCTCTCTGTCTCTCTGTCTCTCTCTCTCTGTCTCTCTCTCTCTCTCTCTCTCTCTCTCTCTCTCTCTCTCCCTCTCTCTCGTCTCTTCCCTGCTGTGCCGAGAGGAGAAGAATAAGATGACAAGAACAAATCATCTATATATCTGAGTGGCCACTCACTAGACCTTAAGCATGTTTACACTATGGACTTGGACTTCTAGCTTCCAGTTCATGAGAAAATAACTGTGAGACATTCAGTCTATCCTCTTTTGATATTATATACAAGCTGATAAGATAATACCATTGATACTTTAGAGCATTTAGTAAATATTTTTCAGAATTCTCTCAGTGGGGAGTTGTTTGCTTTTTTTCCTTATTATTTAGTTGGGATTCTCTTTTCATGTGGGGAGGATGAGCACTCATATATACTTTTCTATGCAGCAGACCAATGTAAGCAGCATTGATATGACATGAGCTTTGAAAACTGTGTTTTTATTTTAATTTGTGTGTGCACATGTGTGATCGTTTAGGTATGTGCCACATCTGTACAGATATTCAATGAGGCAGAAAGAGGGTATTCAGTCCCCTGGGATTGAAGTTACAGACCTTTACAAGCCACCTAATTGTAGTGTGAGAACCAAGTTCAGGCTCTCTGAAGGAATATGGACTTCTCTTAACTTGGAGGCACTTCTCCAGTGTGGATCTATAACTTTATTTACTTTGATCAACTGCCTTTTGAGGTTTTTGTTTGTTGGTATCTTTTCCCATCAGTTTTAATTTTCCCTTAAGAAGCACTCAGTACACATAGTTCACATAAGGAAGATTTAACATGCTGTAGCAGTCTAAAAATCATATGCAAATCTACATGAGCAATATGTCTAATTTCACCATTAATTTATTTGTTCAATTGCAAGTTCATATCACTATTTTCTGAGGAATATTTGTTTTACATTTTGGTTTTGGTTTATAGTTAAATATGAAAATTTGTTTATAAAAAATTTTCCAGCTTTATCCACTAGGATTGTGTATAGCTGTCCTTGTGCTTTTTTTTTTGTCTCACTTAAAGTTTTAGACTTTTATTGTTTATTTCCTTTTTGGTATTTTGAATATGTCTTTATATTTTATAGTACAAATACAATAATTAGTTCTTAGTCAGCTATACCACCATTGCCTTAGCATATCTTGTAGGCAATACACACTTTTGTATAAAGGGTTTGAGACTAGGTGCTTGTTTCTCTGAAAGTAGTGTGCAGAGTCTGTTTCTATAGCAAAGATGCATTGTATGTTCATACAATGGATCAAAGATTTTTCTGACTATATCAGTAAGAGAATAATTGAGTAAATATTGCAATTCCAAAGCTAAGTTTTCAGAAAGAATACAATGATCCAGGTAGTAGTTTGATTGACTGCCACTCTATAAAACACTGTCATTAAGAATTTTAATTTCAGGACACGAGCTCCATCATCCTGACAATTGCTGGGCCCACTTTTGCAAAAAGACCTGCTGGCATCAGGAACATCCAGGTTAGACACCTCTAACCCAATCCTCTGTCTGCTCAGTCCCCCTGGGGCACAGGCAGCATTGGTGAGCTCTGCTCTCTCCCTAACCTCTATCATCTAGGTCACTGCTCTGCCAGGCTTTCAGAGAAGTCCTGACTATACCAGGAACATCCAGATGGCAAACTGGCTGCAGGTACAAACAGATAGCTAAAAACAAGCATAAGAACAGAAACAAAAGCTAAAGCAATATACCACCACCAGATGCAAGCAATACTACTATAGGAAGCTCTAGATATGCTAACATAGCCAAAACACCAGAAGATAATTTCAAATCCACTCTTATAAAGATGATAGAAAACTTTAAAGAGGAAATGGATAAATTCCTTAATAAAATACAGGAAAATACAATCAAGTAGGTGAAGAAAATTAATAAAACTGTCACAGACATGGAACTAGAAGCAATAATAAAACACAAAATAAGGAAATCTTAGGAATGGAAAACCTAGGGAGAAGAACATGAACTACAAATGTTAGTATTACCAACAAAATACAAGTCATCAATGAAACAATCTCAGGCATAGAAGATCCAATTGAAGAAGTCAATGCATCTGTCAAAGAAAACATTAAATCAAAAATTTCCTAACACAAAAATCAAATAAATCTTAGAAACTATTAAAAGAATAATAGGAACAGAAGAAGGAAATTCCCAGATTTAAGGCACAGAAAATATTTTCAATAAAGTCATAGAAGAAAAGTTCTTCAACTTAAAAAAAAAAGATATGCCTAAAAACATACAGGAAGTTAACAGAGCACCAAATAGATTGGTCTAGAAAACAAAATCTTCCTGCCATATAACAATTAAAGCACTAAATGTACAGAATAAACAAAGAATTTTAAAAGCTACAAGGGGAAAAGGTCAAGTAACATACATAAGCAGACATATAAGAATCATGCCCAACTTCTAAATAGAGACTCTAAAATCCTGAACGGCCTGAACAAATGTCTTGCAATGCCTAAGAGACCACAGTTGCCAGCCCAGACTACTGTGGTGAGCACAACTTTCATTCACATTAGATGTAGAAAACAAGATATTCTGTGACAAAACCCAATTTAAAAATTATCTATCCAAAGAAAATACAGATATCATATCGTCTGTATCTCTACAGAAGAAAGTAGAAGGAAAATTTTAACCCAAGGAGGCTATCTAAACCCAAAACAACAAAGGAAGTAAATAGACACACACCACCAAAACCAAAAGGAGGGGAACACACACACACACACACACACACACACACACACTATTAATACTACTGTTACTATTACTCCCATTACCAACATCAAATAACAGCAACTAACAATCTCTTGTCATTGATATATCTCAGCATTAATAGACTCAACTCCTCAATAAAAAGACATAGGCAAACAGGCTGAATATGAAAACATTATCTATCATTGTACTTCATACCTCAGTGATAAAGATAGACTTTACTTGAGCATAAAGGTCAGGAAAAAGTATTTCCAAGCACACAGACACAAGAAACATGCTAGAACAACCATTCTAATATCTAATCCACTAAGGATTAAAGGTAGACTAAAACAACAGGAAGACTACAAACAGGAAGACTGGGAACTGAACTAACACTGTATTCAATGACCACTAGGTCAGGTAAGAAATAACTAAAGAAATTAAAGATTTTCTAGAATTCAATGAAAATGAAAGAATTATATACCCAAACGTATGTGACACAAATAAAGTCGTGTTAAAAGGGAAGTTTCCAGTACTATCTTCCTTCATAAAGAAATTGAAAAACTATTATACTAGCAACATACCACCGTACTTGAAAGCTCTGCAATGAAAAGAAGCAAACACATGCAAGAAGAATTGATGCCAGGAAATAATAAAACTCAGGACTGAAATCAGTCACTATTTCAAGATATTACTAAAGTGTATATAAGTAACCCAAAAAATGGTAGCAGAGTACTACTAAAACATAAATACTCTCAGCAATGTGGCAGGATACAGAATCAACCCAGGAAAATCATTAGTCATCATTTATATAAGCAATAAATGGGCTGAGAAAAAATTTTAGGCAAACAACACCCTTCAGAGTGTTCAGGTAACTCTAACCTAACAAGTGAAATACCTGTATGACAAGAGCCTCAATTTTCAGAAGAAAGTAATTGAAGAAAATATCAAAAGATAGAAAGATGTTCAGATGTCTCATGTTCATATATCAATAGGATTTAAACTGTAAAAAATTCCATGTTATTAAAAACAATCTAAAAATTCAATGTAATGACAATCAAAATTGCAACTGAATTTTTTACGTAATTTAAGAGGAGAATTTTCAACTTCCTACAGAGAAACCGATCACCCAGTGTAGCTAAAACAATCCTGTATAGTAAAAGAACTTCTGGAGATGTCACCACCCAGATTTCAAGCAATAATCCAGAGTAATATCAATAAAATTTGAATGGTGTTGTCAAAAAAACGACTGGTTGATTAATGAAAAAGAATGAAGAGATTCAAGACCCAGAAATGCACACACCTATAGACAATTGATTTTTTATGAAGAAGCCAAAACCATACAATGAAAAAATAAAGCATCTTCAGAAAATGGTGCTGGTCTAGCTGAATGCCTGCATGCAGAAGAATGCAAATAGAGCCATATTTATCACCCTGCAAAAAACTCATCCTAACGGATGAAACTTTAACATAAAGTAAAACAAGCTTAATCTAATAGAGAAGAAATTGGGGGCAGGCGGGGGGTTAGCCTTAAATGCATTGGTACAAGAGACAACAAATGGAACAGAATACCAACTGTTCAGTCACTAACATCAAAAAAAAAATACATGGCATTTCATGAAACTGAAAAGTTTCCTTAAGACAAAGGACATTGTCAATAAGACACAATTTCAGCCTATAGCATGAGAAAAGATATTCACAAATGATAGATGCTATAGAAGGCTGATAACCAAATTATATAAAGTACTCAAGAAACCAGACACCAACAACCCAAATATATCAATTACAAATTGGGATGCAGATCTAAACATAGATTTCTCAAAGGAATCAGATGGCTAAGAAGCATTTAAAGAAATGTTCAACATCCTTAGTCACCAGGGAAATGTAAAACACACCAACTCTTAAATTCTATTTTACAGCTGTCAGAATGACTAAGATAAAAACTCAAGTGACAGTACATGATGGCAAGAAGATGGAGCAAGGGGAACACGCCTCCATTGCTGGTGGTAATCCAAACATGTACAACCAATTGAGGAATCAGTTTGGAAGTTTCTAAGAAAATTGGGAATAGACCTACCTCAAGACCCAGCAATACCATTCTTAAGCATATACCCAAAAGATGCTACACCATACCACAGGGACACTTGCTCAACTTTGTTCATAACTGCTTTATTCCTAATAGCCAGAAACTGAAAACAACCTAGAGATCTCTCAGCCAAATAATGGATAAAGAAAATGTGGTACATTTACATAATACAGTACTACTCAGCTTTTAAACACAAGGACATCATGCAAATTTCAGGCAAATGGATGGAAGTAAAAAATATTATCTTCAGTGAGTTAACCTATACCCTAAAAAAGAAACATGATATATACTCCCTTATAAGTGAATATTAGCCACAATGGACATGATAGCCCTGCTACCACCTACAAGCCCCAAAGCAGCTAAGTAACAAGGAAGATCCAAAGGAAGATGCTAAAGTCTAACTCAGAAGAGGAAATATAATAGACATAAGAGGTGAATGGACAGAGGGAACTGAGAGGGAGAGGGCTTTGGGAGAGGGTAATGGGTGTGGAGGAAGTGGTGACTTAATAGTCTTAGAGAGAGAATGTCAATCTGTGATGGGACATGTCTGGAACAAACTGGAGACCTGGCATGGAGAAGTCCCCATGAGTCTTTGGGGGTGACCCTAGATGAGATTCCTAGCATAAGAGGATATGAAGCCTGAAGTAGCCACCTTCTATAGCCAGGAGAATCTAAAGATGTGTTTTATTAATTTGAAGTTGGGATCATAGGTAAATATTTACAAAAAATGAAGTGAGGAAAAACTACTGTGCTATTCTGTAACTTAAAATCTTGACTAATGGTCATATTTTGACAATATTTATCTAACAGTTGGCCAATTTTTAGTAACTGAAGTACTGCTATCTACATGAATTTTATCCTAGTTAATTATGTGACTAGTAATCCAGTGTGCATAATTTCTATCATGTTATCTTAAATATTTTGATTGACATCTACTATTTCTAAATAATGTAATGTAAATAAATTTAAAACACATTTTGTAAGGTTGGTGCCATAAGCTTTATTTCTTTTTAGAACATTTTCTTAGGATAGAAGGATAGATACTCAGGTGTGTTCAAAGTGTATGTGTGTGTGTGTGTGTGTGTGTGTGTGTGTGTGTGTGTGT
This sequence comes from Grammomys surdaster, assembly GCF_004785775.1. Classification (NCBI taxonomy): domain Eukaryota; kingdom Metazoa; phylum Chordata; class Mammalia; order Rodentia; family Muridae; genus Grammomys; species Grammomys surdaster. Next base: position 14,637,721 of record NW_021604782.1, on the reverse strand, counting down.
GCTTCTGCCTATGCAGATGTAAATGTGCCTAGTGACCATGTGGAAGTCAGAGGACAACATGGAGGAATTGTCTCACTCCTTCCATCATGTGCCTACTAGAATTAAATTCTGATCCTTATGCTAGGCAGTAAGCACCTATACCTTCTGGACCATTTAACCTGCTCAGTTTGGACATTTTTAAGAAAGGTCATATACACATTTGCTTAGGAGATATTTTCAGTTGAATAATTTCTACCAAAATAATAATCCTAATGAAATCTAGTAACCAGTTGCCAGTCTGATTTTTAGGAGGGTGGTAAAGAGAAGACAGATAAATCACGAAATCATGTTTTAAGCATTTCTGTGACTATGGACTCTAGAGTATTTACAAGTGTTTTAAATGTTTGATAGAATTGATATATAAACATTTGGGTGTATAGCAGAAGCATTTCCATATAAATATGTGTGTGTGTGTGTGTGTGTGTGTGTGTGTGTGTGTTCTAAGGCATGCTAGTAAATATTAAGTAGGAAATATATTGCAGTTCAAGGATAGAGCAAGTACCTAAAGGGAAAGTAAGAAAAGGTAAATACATAAAATGTAAGGTAAGGTAAAAGATGAAAATCAAGATAGAATAATTTTAAACAAAGGTATCTTTGAAAAGCAGGGATAAACTATTATTGTAATAAAAATATAATTTTATGAGAATGTTGAATGCTGATCATGCTGCAACTTAGCTTAGCAGACATAATGTGGCAATTGCACATATTAAAAAGTATTTTTAAATTAAAATATAAGTATCTCATCTCTATTTTTCTTTGCAGCCATGTATCCATGCCATATATTCCACTTACTCCCTCTCAAATCCATGATATCCTTTTTAAAAATTATTACTGATACAACACAGAGTCACAGAAACACACACACACATCTTCATATGGAAAGGGAAGGAAGGGGGAGGCCTCAAAATCCATGATTAGATAAACTATAGGCACAAGTGATTTCTGATAGAGTGAAATAATTAATTCTACAAAGTTGAGTCCCCTAATTATCCCATCATTAATTTTATTATTCTAAACAAAATTTTAAAAGCGATACATGGTAGATCATTTTGCAAATGACATTTATGCTCTTATAAATGAGATAGTTTCTCTGAACTCTTTCCTTTGTACATTTGTCCTTGGTATATCACTGCACCATTGGCTTCTATGTTTTAATATTTCTCTACTGTTTTGTTGAATGCAAATTTAAGGGAAAGAACAAAGGTTTTATGAAAGAGAAATTGGAAATAATAGTAAGAAGGATTAAATGGGGTCAGAGACTATAGAAGAGGATGGAAGAGAGGGTGGGGAGACATAACTAATGCTAAAAGCCTTTCAGAAGTCAAATGGAAACCTACTACACTACGGGCTTCAATAAAGACAATCTTTTATTTAGAGTTTTTATTGCTACAGAAAAAACATGACTAAGGTAAATTGGAAAGGCAGTGTTTTGTTTGGCATACACTTTATATTTTAGTCTATCATATAAGGAAACCAAGACAGATGGTATAAGAACCTAGAAGCAGGAATTGATACAGAGGTCATGGAGGGCTGCTACTTACTGTCTTGTTCCTCATAGCTTATGTAGCCTGTTTTCTTATGAACCTAGACAACCAGCCCAGGGATGGCACCACCTGTAATGAATTTAGCCATCACTCATCAATCACTGATTAGACAATACCACACAGGCTTGCCAATAAGCTAATTTCTCTTTTGGAGGCATTTCTTTAATTCAGGTTCCCTTCTTTTGGATGACTTTAACTTGCCTAAAACTACATAGCACATACGCTTATGTAAAAAAAAAAATTAAATGGCATTTCCCTGAAGAATGACATAGGCTTAGAATTTTTTTAAAACCTACTTTTAATAAGGGTTCTCAAATGCTTCAACCCCTGTTCTAGCCCATTGTCTAAAAGTTGGGAAGAAAAGATGGCAAATAGGATGAGGGGATGAAGACCTGTTTAGAATCTTCATTTATCAAGATGTCAACTGTCCAGTTCAGTAGTGTCAGAATACCAAACATGAATTAGCAGCTGTAGCAAGATGCAGCAGAATCAGCCAGGCCTCTGCCAAATCAGCACCAGTCACAAGTACTGACTAGAACCAGCAAAAATACGAGGAGTTTTCTTCCATGCCTGTCTCAACAAAGTATAGATAAGGAAAACCAGGAGATCAACAAAGACTGTCTATGCAAGCAACCTGTCACTGTCTACTGGGTCTTATTTATATTCTCTTCAAACATCATGTGTCTTCCCACAAGTCTGCCTCAGAAAAAGCCAAGAGTCTGCCTCAGTAAAAAAACCACGTGAGTCTGCATCACATGATACAACCAGAAACTTCCACTTCAGTGGAAAATACCTCTCTTAAATTCCATAGGCATAAGGTAACATTAAAAAAAGACTTGGCACTATGTATGGATACCATAAGTCCCTCAAATATTACAATCTACTAACATTGCCATTTGCTCTACTCTAGGATTTGGTAGTAAGGCCCTATTCCTGAAGACATCAAAAGACATGTCAAAAAGACTTATAAGAATCAACCTAATACTAACCTAGAAGCTGCATCCTACTAGCTAGTTTCACAGTTCTGTAAGTTGTTGTATATATTACCATGATATATTATATTACTGTGAACTACAATAACAACTGGTCAGGCAAGAAATGTCAATTAGTTCAAGAGTAATATAAATGTTATGGGATTAAGCAAACATGTTATGGTTGGACTAAAAGCCTGGTCCACATGAGGAACCTATGACTGGTGCCATTAACTGGGCCAAAATCAATGATATGTTAGGTCACAGATCCTCAGGAAGAATGTATCATATCCTTCTCCTAAATGTTCATAATATTAACCTGCTCCCACAAGTTCCTATCTTTATACTCATTAATTAGTGCATCTCTCAAACCTCATCAGAAAAGTTTCCATTTGTAAATGATAAAAGATTAATACAGGATCTAAAATAGGGACAATGCATAGAGAATAAAAAAACTACAGTATGATCTACTATAAATGAGGTGTTTATTTTACATTCCTTCCTCTCAAGACTCAGCAGTCATCAAGGGAGAAGATGAAGAAAGAATGTAAGAGCACCAGATAGTGGATGTCTAGAGAGGAAAAGAGACCTGTGCAAACATGAATTCACAGCATCTATGAGTACATAAACCAGACGTGTACAAGTTCAAACCAGGCAAAACGCAAAGACAGATTTAGATTGGAAGAGCATGTCTCAAAAATTCTACTCCCTAGCTGAAGAGCTACTGCAATATTACTTCAGTAGCTGAAGTAGCTACTGCTACTGCAGCTTTGGTGTTAGAGAAAGTCAGCATCTCTAGGTTTTTTAAATTGAGCCCAGAATATCTTCAAAAGCTTTACGAGATCATCATACACTCATATATATACAGGCAGTACTGAGTGTAATTCGTTCAAAGATTAAAATGAGCAAATATCATTGAGATGGGAAAGTGAAAAATTGGGAGACAGAAAGCATGGAGATGGATTAGATCAAAACACATTTTATATTTATATACAAATATATAACTATAAAAATATCAAAAAGTGTTCCTTTAGATCACCTCTGTAAGGTATTTTAGTATAGCAAAAAGAACAGTAATGTATACAATAGAATAAACATTTCCAATTTCCTTTGTGTTTCATAAATATATAATGTCATTGTGGGTTAGGTATATTAAACACATGTTAAACTTGAAAAAAATTCAATGCTTAAGATTGTCAAATTCTTGTTCTAAAATTGTTTATGGTTCTCCTCTTTAGTGTCATTAACCTCAAAACATAATCTGTAAGAATTACTTGTCTAGAAGCTAAATACTGTTTATTTCTTTTTATGAAACATACATTGCCAACTGTCAGGGCACTCTGATCTTGAAAGTCTTTAGTCAACTTCCTGCATATTTATGCATCTCTTTCATGAAAGCCTTTCAACTAATTAAATAGCCATCAACAGGTAAGGAGTCATTGAGTTTATTAATTTAACTACTGCTTCTGCTCTCATCTATCCATAATCTCATTTGCTTATGTGATGCTAAGTTCATGCTAGAGCTAAGTTTATCAGAACTAATTGCTTGCAGAATAATTAAAATTATTGGAGATATGAACTCTACTTCCCTCTATACATAAAATCAATGTGTTTTCTATTTTAAATGCATAAAAATTAGATGCGTGTATAGGATATTTGGTGATTCTCTCAAATAGATATGACATGCCATGGTACTGTCATATGCTACTACAGGTTTTCCCACTGAAAGCAGGTAACATTAACTCATACTTTCTATGAAGGTTCTTGACATACCTCAGTGGTATGACAGCTGTGCCTAAGAAAATGAAACACATTGATGGAAGAGGATAAATAACAAAATCTTTTGATTCTTATATTTAAGTATAAGAATCAGTTTGGATAATCAGTTTGGAGATGATGCGCTTTGTTTCTTAAACATGTGCCTTGGTGTTCTTTCTGTGCTGAGAAAGTCAGGATTTGTTGTTACTGTTAACAGAAAATTTCTCCTCTGGGAGAGGGAAATCACAGGGCACAAAATGTCATTTAGCCTCTTGAACAGCCTTCAGAGATTTTGCCACAAGAACGGCAGCTCCTCTCTGTGATGTACACACGCACATTGAGTAAAAAGTCTTCACTTAAATACCAAATATATTTGTAGAAGAACATCTCCATGCTTGCTCATAAGGTATGATGCTTAACTTTAAATGTAAGATTAACTGGATTAACATATACCTGTTCCAATAGTGAGGCACACTTCTAAGTTTATCCATAAGGCCATTGTCATAGAAAATTAAGTGGAAAATACCTGATCCAAAGATCTTTAAACCATGGAAGACCAATCCATGATTTAGAAAGTTAATGCAGAACTAGCAGCTACTTTTCTCTGTTTCTTGGTATATTTGGATGTGAATAAGAAAGCTTCCCATCCTGCACCTCAGCCACAAGCTTCTCTGGTCAAGACATACATTGAAAATCAAGATAGACTGTCTACCCTTAAGCCCCAGGCCAGGATAATTTCTTTCTCTCTTAAATTGTGTTTTGTTGGATATTTGGTCAGGGGAATGAGAAGAGTAAACTGACACTGTGCAGTCTGTGCAAAATTAGAAATATCTCAGCATAGTATAATTGACTATCACAGGAAATGTATCTGTCATGTGCATGTGTCCTGAAGTTTTCATATCAAAATTTTTCAAGAAATCTAATTTTTTGACACGGTCTTACTGATATTTGTCCCTTTCAAGACAGATGCAAAGAAACATCTCTGATGAATATGTATTCACTAATGAAAAGGCATGATGTTTGCTTATAGTATTTTGAAGTTGCTCATCTATTTTACCTTCTATATGAACTAGAGGCCCACACTCTAATTCCCAATTCACAAATATAAGAATTGAAGCAGAGATATTTAAATGACTTAATTAATATCAAATAAATTAATCAAAGACTTAGATCAAGGCCTAGATCACATACATCTTAGACTGTTCTCCCTTTTACATTATTTCAGTTGTTCTTTGTTCTGTTATTTCCAATTCTGCCAGTTTAAAAACATACTGATGACATTTTTTATATGCTGAATACATAAATAAATAAAAACTAACATACTAAAATTTCATGAGATGACTTCAAACATTGAGCATATTTGTGAAAATAAAAATATGCCACTGTAATTTATATGTAGGACTTAGTATATTTAGGTAATTCTTTTGCAGTAACTTGTGATTTCTTTTAAGTCATTCTAATCTGGCTAATTCTAGTCTAATTTATGGTAAAATTACAAATTCCATTTACATGTACCTACTTTCTACACTATATACGAATTATTTTCCTTAAGTAAGTAAAAATATTTTCTATTCACTCATAGCAGTATATGGTTTTCTGTTTCTATGCCTGAATTCCTCTATTAGATATAATTCATAAATTTCTCACAATGAAGGGTTTTAAAGTTCTGCCTCAATTCTTATCCATAAACCTAACTTTCTTGAAACACTGCTTCTTCAATTTATATTCATTAACTAGGTTGAGTAGATTATTCCTACAATTTTTAAACTGTAGTGGCCACTGTAACACTACAATCTCAAATATATAATGCATCAAACTACATAAATGAACATTGTGGTAACGTGAACTAAAAACACAAGTTTCTCTAAGAGCATAGTCAGCTTAGTTACCCTTGTACTTCTGTGTTGAGTTTCTATGTCTTGTCACTTCCTATGTCTTGTCACTTACAGTCAATTTGAAGGTCATGGTAGCTTACTATAACAAAGATTTTATAGGTTGAACTGAGAATAGCTGGTATAATTTGTGTTGCTTTTCTATCTGATGTTGGATGATACGGCCATAAATTACACAAAAATTCTGGGAAATGTGTATTCAGAAAACAGAAGTGTTTTTGTAAAAGTGAGAGAACTCTGATTTTGTCCCTATCACTGTTTCCTATAAAATGAGACTATAAGGCACAAAGATGTTATGTCATGTTTTGATATGACAGACATAACTAAAAAACAACATTACTTTATTTTCATTTCCCTAACTTGTTCATATAAACAGATCTTTCACAGACAGAGTTATATGATCTCATCTTATAATGTTTCAAGTGGATGTTCATGACCAAATTTACTTCTACCTCTGCATCTACTTCATTTATGTCTTCTCTCTTTCTCTTAGCTATTATTTCCATGGTTCTATAGTTCACTATACTTGGGTAATACTCATAAATTATTCTTAAGCTAATTTCCTTTGGATTCTATGGATGTTAATTTTCATTCTTTTCCTTTAGGTAGTTTCTAATTTACTTTCTTTTTTTTTTTTAATTTCATCTAGCTACCAGTATCTGATATGTTCTCCTGTGAACACATCAGATTTAATTATATAACCATCATTACACTGTAGGATTGCAATCTCCTTTAAATAACTCTGATGACCCCCATTCTTTACTCAAGACAGAATCAAGAATAGCTTCTTGTCTTTTAAGGTATAGTGTGAACACTTCTCAGAAGCAATTGTTTGTGGCAGCATGGAATTAGTTCTACAAACTATGCCCCAATGTGACATTCATCATTACCTGTTTATTGCATCCCGTTGTTCGCTAACATCCTGAATCCACAGTCCCTTATCATTTGCTCATTTATATTACCACATGAATCATGACTAAATGGAATAATACAATACTGGGTTAGAATTTTAACTTTGTCACTTACACCATGTGTGACCTTCATGATATCAATTAACATTTGTGAGATTCAGTTTTCTCATTTGCAAAACAAAAGGGGGCATTTATAGCTGCACAATGATGCCATCTTACATTTTATGTAAAATAACATAGGTAAGAAAAAAAAAACCTCACATACATTTCTCAAAAATTAAAAGGTATTAAACAAAGTTTTTACTTTCTTGTTCCTGGGTAAAAGAGCCCATAAAAATAAATTCGTAGATTTAATTGTTAAGTTCCTTAGTGTGCTACACCAATATTGCATGTATCATGAATCAGACTGAGAAAACTCAATATATTATTAGGAAATTAATTTTTACCATAACTTTAAATAGACAAGTTTTACCTTTAATATAAATGAGTTTTAGGATGTAGTTTAGAGTAACCTCTTATTTTCATTTTTTGTAGGAGACTTTCCTATGAATTGTCAAAGAACACAGTTAAATATATAGGTTCATATTTGCCATCAGCTTATAGTTTAAACAGAAGACTTGAGTTGTCAGTAAATAAGTGTTGCTTACTCATGTAATTGAGAGGAAAATGAAATTATAGAGAAATATTTATGTGGTCTGAATGTTGGAAAATTAGAATTATGACAGAAGAATTTTAGAAATTGCCTTTGAAATTTTCTTTATGTTCAAGCTCTAATTCTAGTGGATATATTTGGACTTTGATTGATGTCCATGTTATGAAAAATTTAGGCATGTTGCAAAAATCTTACACCTTTCCATTTGTACATGTTTGAATGAGAGTGACTTATAGGCTCATCTGTTTGAATACTTGTTTCCAAAGTAGTAAATCATTGGAAAGAATTAGGTGATGTGCCCTCATTAAAAGAGGTATGTCTCTTAGAGTTGGCTTTGTGATTTTAGGTGGACTCTTGATACTCCAAGTGGATTTTCTGTGTCTTGCATGTGGATTAAGATATGAGCTCTCAACTCTTCATGCCAGGGTGCCTTTGTTCCAACATCATGAACTATAACTATTTGAAACAGTAAATCTTATTAAACGTAAGATGCCTTGGTCATGATATTTTGTCACAAAAATTTGAATGTGTCAAGGACACTTATTTTACCAAGAATTTTACATGGGATGGATGTGAATTTACAGAAAGGTGCCATTAGTCTTCTTTATTAAAACATATAAAATAAAGTCTTACATATATGCAACTCACACAGCTAGTCCATTTTTACTAATGATTTTCATCTGAGAAATTACTTGTTTTTGTTCTAAAGCCAAATGTAATAATCACTATTTCTAGTGTCTTCTCATAAAGCTGTGAATTCATTTGTTACATACTATCTTTTTCTGTGCTAGCTATCATAACAGAAATAAAGGATAGAGATTTCTATCACCATGAAGAGTATATTATAATTTGGGGATGTAAAAAGATAATGAAAAATATATATGTATCATAGAGAGAACATATTTGTAGAGGTGTGGGGGAGGGGTATTCATACAGATATACCACCACAAAACATGGGAAGAGAAAGAAAACAAAAGAAAAAAATGGACTAAGATTAAAGGACAAAGATAAATGTGATGGTTTGAATAAAAATGGCCTACATTGGCCCATAGGGATTGGCAGTATTAGGGAGTTTGGCATTGTGGGAGTAGTTATGGCTTTTTTGGAGGTGGGCTTTGAGGTCTTAGAAGCTCAAGCTTAGCCAAAGTCACTTTTGCATCTATTGTCTGCTGTCTAATGACTGCAAAACCCTCAGCTCCTTCTCCAGTACCTTGTGTCTGCATGTTCCTGTGCTTTCTGCCATGACAATAACAGACGAAACCTCTGAAACTGTAAGCCAATCACAATTAAAGTTTTCCATTATAAGAGTTGCTGTGGTCATGGTCCTTACAGCAATAATAACACTAAGACAATAGGTATTTATGTGTATGATCATAACTTGTCTGGTTAATTTATTTCTAATTTTGTTACATTTGTCTCTGTGTGTCTCTCCATCCTTCTGTCTCTCTGTCTTTCTCTTTCCTCCCACCTCTTTCCTCTCTCTTCTTCTGTCTCTGTCTCTGTCTCACTGTCTCTCTGTCTCTGTCTCTGTCTGTCTGTCTGTCTGTCTGTCTCTCTCTCTCTCTCAATCTCTCTCTCTCTCTCTCTCTCTCTCTCTCTCTCTCTCTCTCTCTCTGTGTGTGTGTGTATGTATGTGTGTGTGTGTATGTGTATACATTTGGATGTGGGTGTATACACCATAGCACTCACATGGAGTTTGGAGGACAACTTTCAAGAATCTGTTTTCTCCTTCTACCATGAGTGTCTTACATATGGAACTTATCATAAACCTTGACTGCAGGCATCTTAACTTGCTGAACCATCTGGATAAAGTCTGTCATTTTCAATAAAAGAAAGAAATAATATTTCATTACCATTTTAACACTTGACAAAGTAGTTCCTACTATCAGTGGGAAGTGACGTCTCAGCAAAGTGAACAGAACATGGAAAGATTTTGAATTATGACTACACTTGATATGTCTCTAAACAGCAAAAAGACTAGATAGCATAGAGAAAAGTTGATCCAGCATGAAAATATTGTAGGAGATATAAATGTTACACCAAAAACACAGTGGTGGTGGCAGATAGATTTAGCAGTCCCTCGAACAAGGTTGGAAAGTCTCCAACATTCACAGTGAGTAAAATGTCGAACCATGAAGTTTGAATACTGAAGCAATAACACCTGACTTACTCTTTATAGGAATCATTCTTGTGTGAAGTTAGGAATGTTAAGTAAAGGAAATGAAAGTAACAAAATAGTGATATTAATCCAGGTAAGGTCAAGGTGATGCTGACCAGCATGGCACATGGATTTGGAGTTTGTTATAATCATATACCAATGAGATTTGTCATCTATTTATTTGTTGCGGGAGAGAGATAAACAGAAACAGAGATACAAAGATAGACAGAAACATAAAGGTTGACAGAAAGAAGAGTTTGAGAGACAGACACAGAGACATATACACAAAGACAAAGATAGATAGTGAGAAAGAGCCATTCATCCAAAATGGGAATCATAAAACTTCAATGATTAGGAAGGAAGAGCGCTTTAGTTTTTAACTTCTTATATTGAAAGGTCACTTCCATATCTACATATTGTAGTATCAGATGGATGTGCAGCTATAATCTTAGAAGAAAAGTGTAAAATAAAAATATAAATGTGAGGTTTGGAGAGAAGACTCAGTGGCTAAGAGTACTTACACTTCTTGCAAAGGATGAGATTCAATTTCTAGAAATGCTTGATGGCTCACAAAGGTAAGTAACTCCAGAGGACCTGAAGCTCTCAACTGCCCCCAGTGGGTACTACTAGCTCATGGCTCATTTACATACATACAGAAAAATCACTCACTTAAAATAAAAATAAGAGTATATGTTTGTATATGAATATTTGAATAGCTTTATCACAAAGATAATATCTGAAAGCAGCAATTAACAAGATACCACATGATAAATGTTGTCAGAAAATGAAAAATTCAAGTATTAGGCATAGATACAGATAAGTCAAAACAAAGGAAAAACGAAACATCAGCCAGGTAATTTATGAAGTAAAGCAGGAAGGAAAGCAACAGGAAGACAAACTGAAAAGAGTATGCAAGAGCAACAAATACAAACTGAACCATCTATCCAAGAGAAACCAGAAAGTCTGAGAACTGAGGTTTGACCATCCAATCAGTAACAAGAATGTTATTGGTGACTTCCAGATAAGATGTCCTTGGGGGCCAGGAGGTGTGGGTATATCTGTATGCATATCCCCAATCATGCAATGTGTGTGTATATGTGTGTGTGTGTGTGTGTGTGTATTGGTGGGTGCAGTCACAACCACAAAGCATGATGCCCACAGTCTATGGCTCTCTGGCTAGTCTCTTGATACAGGGTTCCCTTCGGGACCTGGAGTTATATTTGTGGGTAGCAAACCACAATGTTCTTCCTTTCTCTTCCCCACACAGTGTTGGCGCATCAGGCTATGAGCCAATCCTGGATTATTTTACCTTAGTGCTGTGAATTCAGACTCAGGTGCTCCTACTCCTGCTCTTAACTACAAAGCCATCCCCCTAGGTCTCAAAGACCACATTAAGCTTAATAAAATGTAAGAGTAGAGGAATAGAAGAAAACAAATATAAGCCACATTTGTGTAAAAGAATAAATAAATACTATACTAATTGACTTTTCTTCATGTTTACCTGATTTTGCATGACTTTTTATTAAGGAGACATGATCAAATGCCTATATGCATTCTCCACAGATAGATTAAGAGCAGTGGTATAACAAAGACCTCCATCCTTGTCCAGCTTGATGAACCAAAAACTTTTTTGGGGTTACTTATGAAATGTATGGTAATTCAATACAGCTACGTCACTAGGAAACCCTCTAGTATAGTGATTCTCAATTTGTGAATTGCATTCTGTTTAGTGGTCAAATGACCCTTTCTAAGGGGTTGCATATTAGATATCTCTTATATAGGATCTTTACTTTAGAATTCGTAATAGTAGCAAAATTGCTTACGAAGAAGCAATAAAAATAATTCTATGGTTGGCAGGATCACCACAACATGAGGAACCATTTAAAAGGATCATAACATAATGTAGGAACCACTGGGATAGACAATCTGTAATTACACTTCTGACTAACCCCTCACACAGCAAGACATACACTCAGATTAAAGATTTTTCTGGCTAACGTGAGGCAGCTACCCTTCCATTGTATTCCCTACATACTTTGGGATTCATACAGTAATGAATATAATCCATTCATTATTGCTTGGATATTCTCAGGGAGAAAGGTCTAGAAGAATCTGTAGAATGTTTTAAACTTTCTAATCCTCTCTCCTCCCTTGACCAAGTAATGTTACTAGTAGATCCAGTCTCCTGAGTGTCTCTGGTGGGTGATCATAGTTGCTCTGGTCTAACAATGCTCAAGACAATGCCAGAAGAAACAGCTAAATAGCATCAGAAAAGGCATAGCAACTAGAATGGTGTATTACCAACAACTGATTCTGAATGAATCAAGAAAGAAATTATAGAGTATGTCTACTAATCCAACCCACTTAGGAAGAGTGCATCATTAAAGAATTTGTTACAATTTTTTTCACAGTCTCTTCTTATCCCCAATTTAAAAACCCTAAATTCCATAGATATTTTTATGAACTTTCCCTCTTTTTGTTAGGTTACAGCATGTATAATAATTTATGTGTTTTCTTTACTTATTGCACCTATGTTAAAAATATAAACACAATATCATTAACTCACCTTAATTTAACTTTTTGAGCACAAATCTTTAAGTTACACCAACCATAATCAATGTACTCGCTTCAGTGTAAATATGTGTGGTCTCTATTTCACTTTCAAATCATCTTGCAATTAATAGCATGAAAAAATTATATCATGGATATTCAGTATTACCAAATATAACTTTCCTCTCCCATAGTCACTGCCGACTGAATGGACAGGTAACTCAGCCACCTTCCAGTCAAACATCAGACTCGAAAGTTGCAGTGCAATAACTTCCCAAGAGGCTCAGAAATCTGTATGGGACTCCAGATACATAAAACAACAAAACTGTCAACTTCTAAAGCAATAGAAAGTTCAGAAGATAGCTGAACAACAGAATCTTCCAGACCAAACACTTTACAATTACACATGTCATACCTCAGTAGATTTCAGAGAAAACAGTTTAGTCTCCCATGCAAAAAGCCTTCATCAATTATTGTAACTGTTATCTCCTGCACACACAGTGGCCTTTCCATATATCCAAACTCATGGTTCATTGATGTTGTTTTTGTTATTGTTTTCAGGCAGCCCACAAAACCACTTCACAATGTCCTATAAGCCTGGCATAAAATCCTAACTCTTCCAAATCACAGTGGTAGTGAATGTCTTTCATTTATGTTTTTTATTCTTGACTCTTTTTATTCTCTATTTTAATGCTTCAACTAAGCCATATTAATATAGTTTGCCACTTGTAACTGAAAGCAAAAAAAAAAGAGAAATGTTTCATTCCTCCTTTTGATAAAATAAAAGAAAAGGCTCATGACTTTGGGTTTTGTGCACATAAGAAAGTATGATATATGCTTTATAAAACAATTGCATTTAATATATTGGTAAGTATTGGATTTGAAAATCTAAAGATCTGAGTAATTTATGCCATTACTTATAACTTGCCTGGTTTTTGGTTAGTTGTATTATTTCTGCTCTTGTTGCATCACAAATTTACATAAAATTTTAGTTCTAAGCTACCGTACAAATAAATTATTTGGTAATACGTTGGGGAGGTACTATTATACTTTTCCAAATATGTAATCCATAACCAGTCATGTCTTTATAACATATAGCTAAAAGTCCATAATACAGTTTTTAAATAAGATTTATACATAAAGCTGAAAAAAGAAAGAACACAAATATATTAAAACACCAACATCACTATAATTTCTTCTATTTTCTGTCCTGGTTAGTGCTGTCAACTTGAAAGAATCTAGAATCATGTGGTAGATGTGTATTTTGACATGACTATGAGAAATCATCTTGTTTATGTTATGTGAGGTGGGAAGACTCACATACCTTGAGTAGTACCATTTTATGGCTGGTACCCTGGAGTATATAGGCAGAGAAAGGAAACTGAACAGCAGCATGTATTCATTGTTGCCTGCTTCTTGACTATGAATGTCTGCTGGATAGTTTTCCATCAACTTAATACAAGCTAAAATAATCTTAGAGGAGGAAACATCAATTTTTAAACATCAAATGTTTCTGTTGACATGATTTCCTCAACAATATGTAATATACCCTGTGTCCTATGACTCTTTCTTCCTTATGCTCATTTTGTCAGGGCATTTTGGAACAGCATCTAGAAAAGACACATCATGATTCTGTATATCTTGTATTAGAAAGTAGAATGATTAAAAAGGTGATTTCTTTTATTAGTATAAATATGATAGATGTCTAGGGCAAGGTGGAGAAACATGTCAGTGATTAAGCATATGCACTGCTCATCCAGAGGACCCAGATTTGTTTCTCCACTCCCATTTGGATAGCTTACTCATCTGTAGCTCCAACTCCAGTGAGACCTGTCACCTCTGATCTCTGAAGACACCTGCATCACATGTACATAACCACACACAGACAGATTTCTCCATGAAGATATTTCACCACATTTTCCTTGAAGTTCCAAGCATATCATGTATCAAATAAATTGTACATATCTGCTTTGAGAAAAACAAATGAACCTATTGAGAATTTCTCTTAACTAAAGTATAGACTACAAATAGAGAAAAAAAATACAAAAATAAAAAACACAAAATTGCACAAAACTGAGATGCTGTCTAAACTTTTAAAAGCCTAGATTTAGGGTTCATGTACAACGAGTGGATTAAATCATTGCAAAATGCCAGTGGCACCCAATATCATGGGAAATTTTCAAAACTCCTGATGTTAGTGATTGTCATTTTGAACTGGATATTCAGGAGGGATATTCTAAAGTAGGTCTGACATTTTACACAACTACAGCTAAGTTACTTATGTTTGACATGCTTATCCAGCAACTTATTGAACATTCGTGAAATCAAATTCACTGACTATTTTAGACTAAGGAAATTCAGGGAGGAAATTATCCTAGATAATTAGTCTTGTCTACCTTAGTCACAGGTATCAGTGATGTGACAGTTTCATAAGACAGCATCCTCTATAGAGGAACCTAGGAGATTTAGGATGAAAATGGCTTTTTGCAACCAACTATTTTAATTTTGTAGATGAAATATTAAGGAATCAGAAGAGTCATTTGAATTGCTGAAAGTCATGTGATAATGTAATCCTAAAGTGTTTTCTGGATGTTACATCAGCTGGCTTACCTGTTCAGTATGCTTTCTGGTCTCTGCTCCTATTTCCAATTAAGATGATGCTGCAGGTACAGAGAGGTATCATTTGCTGGCTCACTACTGGGACAGCATGCTATACACTGATCTCATACTCTGAGAAATAGATTTAGAAGGATTTAAACGGTAAGGGAAGGATGGTCATATTTGCATCTGGTGTTTGAAAAACAAAGTCCTCTCAAGCACAGAGCAGTAAGATAATTGAGTAAAAGCAATATCTACAACTAAATGTAAGTTTGAATATGACAGTCATCAAAAATAAAATAAAAGTGAAAGTAAAAAAAAAATAGTAAACTTGATGGGAAAAAATCTTGCTGTCCACATGTGTGTATGTGTATGTGTATGTTTGTGAATGTGTGTATATATGAGTGTGTGTGTGAGAGAGAGAAAAAAATGCATGTATATGCGGAAGGATATGGACACTACAGAATAATGGACACTAGAGTGTAAACTGAAATAGGATCGCTGGTACCTTCAGTCTTGTATTTGAGACAGGGCCACAAGTCACCAGACAGGTTAAGAACTTAGTCTAAAGCCCCAGCGCTCTGCCTGTTTCTGTTCCTAGGAGATACTATATGTATACATCACTATGCAGGCCTTTTTTCCCTGAGTTCTGAAGAACCTATTCATGTCTTTATGCTTACAAATGATCATTTTACTCACTGAAATATGATCCCTACCCAGAAATATGTTTATAATTAACTTTATTTTTAGGGAAAAAAGCCATATTTAAGAACATTTTTAAAGTGCTATAAAATGTTCAAAAAGAACCAGGAAACAAATAAGTCCAAGTGTCATGAGCCATGACTGCAAACAACAAACAAACAAAGAAACAAACAAAACAAAAAACAATATCAACTATTTAAAATCTTAGAAGTAAACCAAACTACAATTTAAGTAAATTTAACACTTTTCCATCATCTCATTTTTCAGAATACTCAAAACTTTTCATATACAGTTGTAGTAAAGGTTTGGAGAAAGTATAATATTAAAATGTTATACATTGTATTATTTGGTTTGTGTATTTGCTAGCAGTATGTACCAGTTTGTCTGTATAGGAAAGCCTATGTCTTTCTGTAGGAGAGTTTTCATTCCATTGCAGTTATAGAAGACTACAGCTAATTTGCTTCAGCCTACTGGATATAACTACAATTGTAGGTGCCTTAGCTTATCAACAGCATTAAAAGTTCTCCACAACTTGTGCCAAAAGCCTTAAACTTTCATGCCAACTTCATTATAGGTCCTAGGACAAGCCCTAAAAATGAATCAACAGAGTCAACAGACACTGAGATCAACAAATCAGAAATGATCACGATAGCCACAAAGTTGTCTCTGTTGTTTTATTGTAGCTTACCCTAACATATCTAAAATATGTACTAAGATTGTCTACTGGACAGTGGTTCTTGAGCATAGTTAAATAGTAAAAAGCAAGTGTCTTAAAATTTAGTTAGAACTATTAACTTGCATCCCCTTTGTGTGAGTTTATGTGCCAAGAGGCTCTTTACAATATGTCCTTTAATACTGAAAACTGGAAGCAAACCAAAGTCTTATTAAACAAATTATATTAAATCTATGTTATGTAATATTATAAGAACATTAGCATTTAATGTTTAAGGAAATATTCAGTAGGGGTAAAAACAACCACAGTATAATGTGATTTGATAAAGTAGTGAACAAATTTGAAAATTGAAAATGGTACCTGAGTTTGCATCTGCTCTTTGTGTTTTATATGATTGCAGGGCTTACCACTCTGAATTGGGCAACCAATATGGGTGCCCATTCCTTGGAGCAGGTAATTCTTTTCCTCCGACCAGACATTAGTTACTTGTGGTTCTTTGTCTATATGTGGGACCTCATGAAATTTTCTCTCTTCCATGTATTCTTCAAGTTGAATATATATTATGTAAATACATATTCATTCATTCATTCAGAAAGAATATGTGTATACAGAGAAAGAGACTATCAGTTTGAAAAAGGTAGGCCATGTGGAAAGCTCAATGGAGACGACTAGATGGGCCTGAGGAAGGAAATGAAAAGGGGAAAGTGATATAATTCTACTGCAATTAAAATCATCACAATTAAAATAGATCATTAAAATCTGTAGAACAGAGAACTGGTACCTCTGATTTGTAATGTATACAAATGTGCCTGAAATTGAGAACTGTATACCAAAACATTGTCAAACGTAGCTGAGATAAATGGATATAATATATTTTAAATATAAATCTAGGTTTATAGTATGAGACTTAGTGTACTGATTTTCAAACATTCAACCTTTGCCAACGAGATGGAATCCTCACAGGAGGTATAAGGATCTGGAGGAGCCATATGTAGAACATACATGTATTGGTGATTTTATCTCATAATTCTAGTTTCTAACATCGATTTATTCTAAAATTGTCAAGGCAGTACCCCTTAGTTTCAAGGAGTAAAATACTCACAGCAGATTAAGCATTAAAGATGAAAGAAATAATCCCCTCTTTTGCGGAGTTTTCTAAATATCACTAATGCTATAAACCCTATTTTCTTCATACCAATTTATTTGATCTTCAAAGTGTCACTGGAGTTGTCATAGTGACATTTTAATTTATATATTTCTTGAGAATGTCACACACAAGCATCTACATCACTCCTGCCTCACTGCTCCTGCAACTCCTCCCTATTCCTATTCCCTCATTTCAAATCCATGTACTCTTCTTTAATTATTATTGTTACGTGTGTGTGTCTCTCTCTGTCTCTCTCTGTCTCTCTCTCTCTCTGTCTCTCTCTCTCTGTCTCTCTCTCTGTGTGTGTGTGTGTGTGTGCAGAACACACTGATTTCATTTAGTGCTACTCATATGTACATGTATCCAGGCATTGCTAATTGCAATTAGAGAATATATGTAAGAGCTCCAAGTTCCTAGTACAAATTATTTGTGTGTGTTTATTTTCTTGATTATTGGTGGGATGATGGTTTGATTTGAAGCAAGTTTCTTCATGTATAACAAGCTGACCTCAAATCCTCTATGTAACTTCTGATACTCCCTTATGTACTTCTGACCATTGGGATTATTGGTGTGGATCATTAGGCCTAGTTTTTGAGATGCTACGGATGGAAATCAGGCCTTCATAAATACTTGATAACGATTGTACGAGCTGAGCTACAAACCCAGCCCTTGCTCATCTTATATACCTGTGTGGACAAAGCCCTTTTTGCTGGTGCTGTGCATCATTTATTTAGGAACAGACAAAAGGTGTACTTGAGTTTTCAAGTATAATTTATAGAAGATTCATAAATTCTTGAGTCCTTCACACTGATGATGATTATCTTTCAACTTTTCCTTTATAAATAGTGATGCAAAGGACATCCTTCTGCAACTAAGTGTATGCGTGGGAATGTTTCTGTTTCCTAAGTGACTAGATTTGCACATCCATCCTCCTTTAAGACTGTCTTCTTAATGTGTGACTAGCAGACTCCATTTCATCACTAAGGATATCCCCACATCATCTCTCTCAGAAGAACCTTTCCATCTGTGTGTTCTAACCTAATGCTTAATCCAGGAGTACACTTTTAGATTATTTTTAAATAGATGCCATTGAAAACTATCAACTATCACAACATGGTGGCTTAGAAGTCGGAAACATATTTTTCCATATTTTTGAAAGCTACAAGGTCAAGACTGTGTGTTCAATGAATGAGATTTTTTCAAATGAGTCTCTGCCTCATTTGTCTACAACATTGTTTTCATATATTCTTATTTTTATGCATGACTTTCCCTGTCTGACTGCCTTCTAATCATCTCCTTTTGTAAGATTATCATTCACACAAATGAAGACCTACTAGACTTCAATTTTACCTCTTAAAGTTTTTGTCCAAATGTAATCACAGTTTGAAGTAGAAGGGTTGAGGATTTTTGATGGATATATTTTATGGCTTGTAATTCAAAGAGTATGTGAGTAAATTTGGCTTTAATCTCAAATATTCTTGTTATCTTTTTGGTAGACTTTATTAACTGGTATTTATTTTTCAATAGAGTACCAAAAAATTTTTAAAAAATTGAACACTATTACCAAAAACCACTAGAAAGCGAGTGGAGCCAAACAGAAGGTATTGATGAAAATGAATTCTTAGTTATAAATATTATTATTATTATTATTATCGCATAGACACATTCATCTCTGTAATCAAGCTACTTACCGCAATTGCTGAGAGCTCCACAATTCTGGAACAATATATTGCTAAAGTCCTTTTTAAGTATATCTCAAATTTGTCCATTTCCATTTGCTCATTTTAGAAAATCTAAAATGTTCAAGTTAGTATAAGGAAGCATTCTGGCATAGTATTGAAGTGTGAGAGAGAAAAATGTTGGCATTAATTATTGGAGGGAAATCAAGAGAGTAAGTTTTCCTGGAATCTTGCCCAGGTGTAAAGGCAGCTACAAAGGGCTTCACCACAGTGGCTGTGCAGAAAGGTCAGCGCCTGCACTTGGTACCAGGTTCCTCATAGTTCATGCTTTAATTTAAACTAAAAAAAAAAAATAATAGAAGTCTATTTTAAGTGATTGCAGATTAAACAATTCACCTACCATCTGATTTTGTCTGTAAATTTGCTCAGCAAATCCTTTCTCCATAAAGGGAAGAAAGGAAATTTCCTAAGAAGCACCGATTTGAATAAGGACTTACAGAGCTGTGCTTAAAAGACTCCTGGATCCCAGTCCTTGCTAATTTCCGTTTACTTTGTGACCTTGAGCAATCATTTCACTCCAGTGGACCTCGGGTTCTGCACTTGTAAAACAGCAGGTTGGGACCTTCCCTTCGGTCCCAGGAAGAAGGAAGAGAAGCCTTGGTTTCAGCAGTGAACCTGCTAAAAGGCAAATTGTCAGGCTGCTTCTAGACTTCCTGCTTCACAAACCCTGGGTGACAACCAGCAACCTGCTTTTTAAAATCTTCCAGGAGATTGCCATGCTAGAGCATGCCATGCTGGACAAAAGAAATGGGAAGTTTCTTAGTCTCTGTCACCTGGGCTGTGTTGTAATCTTGAGGTCTTTGGATTAAAGAAACAAACAAAAAAACAACAACAACAAAACAAAACAACAACAAAACCAGAAAATCAAGACCTACCCTGTGATTTTTTTTTTTTATTGGATGTTTTATTTACATTTCATATGTTGTCCCCTTACCCCATCCCCCACCCACCCAGGAACCCCCAATCCCCTCACACCTCCTCCTTCTTCTTTGTGGATGTAACCTCTATCTACCCCCCCACTCCCACCTCCCCATCCTCAAAACTCCCACCCCCTGGGGCGTCCAGCCTTCATGAGGTCAAGGATCTCATCTTCCACCTGTGCCCAGCAGGGCCCTCCACTCTTATATATTCAGCTAAGGCCCTGGATCCCTCCATAAGTGCTCCCAGGCTGGTGGTTTAGACCCTGGGAGCTGTGGTTGGTTGGTATTGTTGCTCTCCTCATGGGGCCACAAATCCTTTCAGCTCCTTCAGTCTTCACTCTAACTCCTCCATTGAGAACCCCATAATCACTTCAATGGCTAGTTGTGAGCATCTGCCTCTGAATATGTCAGACTCTTGAAGACCTCTGAGGAGACATCCATATCAGGCTCTTATCAGCATGCACTTCCTGACTTCCACATCAGCATCTACCTTTGGTGACTGCACATGGGATGGATACTCAGGTGGAAAGGTCTTCAGACGGCCCCTCCTTCAGTTTTTGTCCCTCGCTTTGTCTCCGTGATTTTTTAATGGGAGGAAGAACTGGCTTGGATAAGCTATTTGGAAAATGAATCTCCTCCTTTGAGGAGAAAGTAGCCTCCCCTAACTAATGACTACAGATCCCATAGGGAGAGAATCCGGGGAATGTATTCCTCTGGCCATCAGAAAAGGAAGCTGAGAGAGTATGGAAGGATTCTGCCCTGGCGCTTAGGTAAGGGAAAAGGCAGGTTGAAGGAAGATTGATGTCTTCATCTGGAACAGCTTTTCATACATCTTGTTTACAAACAGAAGTGATGTGTGATTTTCATTGTAGAAATAGGGTTTCCAATTACATGAAAACTCCCATAACCTATTGTCTCTATTTTATTTATTTATTTATTTATTTATTTATTTATTTATTTATTTATTTGTGTATTTATTTATTTAACCTGTTACTATAGATGAGGAAATGGATAAGCCATGTGGTAGTAAAGAAGACAAAACCATAGAAAGAGAAAGATCCACAGTCACCAAGATCATGAGGTATTTTCTGTCGGAAACACCCCTGGGGGAACCTACTTTTTTTTATCCAGAAAAAGAGCAGCCTTCTAACCCCAGTGGAGCCTGCTTTGACTCAAGCATTAACAGTGGCAGCTGGAGGATTGGTGTTGGGCAGGAGGTGAGGCAGAAAGGAATTTTATCGCCATCTAGTGGCACTAGAGAAAAGGCACGCATCGTGAGCACCACAGCTGAGGAAGGCCAGCACTGAAGCATCTTGCTTAAACGTAAGCTATTAATATGGTTTAATTGCTTTTCCGAGGGATTTAGGTACCCACCCCTCTTCCCAAGCTCCTCATCATGGCTAAGCACAAAGTGACTAGTCTTGATAGTAATGGCATAGTTTAGTGTACAGGAGGCTGCTATTGGCTAAAAGAATCTTGGATGCATTAATCCATCTTAATTCATATGAGCTCTCCAATTTGCCTGTGGAATAGCACTTCCCATTCAACAAATTAATCCTCAGCGGGAAGGACATTCAATGATGCAGAACTGAAGAGCAGAGGACATGACAAAAGGTCACAGAGAGCAAATAATAAAGGAAAACACAGCAGTTTCCAAACTGATCTGTTCCAAATGCCACATCCATGTTCTGCAAGAATTCTTATCAACAATCTGGGAAATACAGCATATGAGACCCACAAGTCCATCCCATCACTGAGCACCATCTGAATCCTCCTTGGATTTCAAAGATTTCAGATGCCAGATTACAACCCTCTCTGCTTTTTATCCTTAGGGAATAACTTAGGAAGTTGTTCTTTTCCTTGCAGAGTTACCATACTCTGCATACCATACAAATAGGCACTTAGGTTTCACACAGGTGCTAGTTAGAAAAGAAGTCAGTATCATGATATGAAGTGGTGGACTGGGACGATTGGGAAAGACTGAATATACTTAAATTTCACAAGGGACATGAAAGAAATACATAATGAATGTAGATATGTTCAAGGATTATTGCTCTTATGTGAGACTTGTAGAACACAGTTGCAGAATTCCTTTTTCATTTTGATGCATCAAAGGTGTTTCCCAACAATCTCACAAAGCAAATTGTTACATTTTAACTCATCTCACACACTCCAATAGATTTTCCGTTGCACAGTCAAAAAAAAAAAAAAAAGACCTCTAACCATCAGAAAAATAGAAGCCTGATGATGCGATCCTGGTATCTTGATATTTTCCAGGTCTTTTCATTGTCACCTCCACTATCTTGCCTACCACATCTTCTAGCATTCTGACAGTCAGCAAGGTCCATTGATGCCTCTGTCAATGTGTAGAGAAGATAGATATTTTGTAGAAAGTGCAACATTCCTTACGGCCTATTTGAATGGTGACAAATAATTATCAACAAAATGGTTGATAAATAATTATCAACATATTAGATTACCTTTGAAGACCTCTATCATTTGCTCCACTTTAATTCTCTACAATGCCGTTCATTGTCCTTCATTTTTTCTTTTTACTATCTAACAATATTTAACCTTCACTTATTTTTTATTTACTATCTCATTTGGAATATGGTCAAGAATAGAGAGATATTGTTTTGGCTATTGTTCCAGTAATGGACTTAGGACAAAGAATATAATCAGTAGAGACTTTATACCTGTTAGCATGGAGTCAATACAGAAGAATATCAGAATAAATACTCAGTAGATACAATTAGAATATGTGTTGTCACCTCCGTTAAGGAAGAAATGAAACCAAAGATTGGATGAGAAATCAGCCGTTAATATGAACAGTGGTAGATAAGCAAACTGGGCAATCACACGCAAAGACTGTCATATGACATCACACAAAACTTAAGATGGATTTCAAATCAAATATTTAAAAGACTCTATAGAATATATTTTAAATCTCATTCAAAGAAATTCTTTAACCTAGACACTAAATGCCCCAAATATAATGAAAATTAAATTAAGCAAGTTGATCTATGCTGAAATTGAGATAGGACAATGAAGGACATTGACACTGTAGAGAAGGATGAGTCCTCAGGTTCAAGGAGACATTCAAAATAGTGCATGAGGCATTCACTTCCAGCATGAGTAAGAATGTCAAAACAAGGAAGGCCAGAAGAAACATGGGCAGATGGAGTTAAAAGCAAGGAATGAAGGGAACACATACAAATATTCATGCAAATAAACCATTTTTTGAGATAATGACTTTTTAAACTGATACATCACTTACAAAAATGATGCAAAATACATGACCTATTGATTCATATGTGTACATTATTCATAATGAAGAACATCCCTATTACTCCATCACTACTGGCACATTGTAGATTACCAGAGACTCTTCAGCATTGTTTTCTGGAACACTTCATAAGCATGTGTCCCTATAACATTGCAATTCTGTTGTTGATTTTGCATCCACAATACAGATGTGCATAGTGACAGACAGGTATAAGAGTATTCTCAAGACTGCTATTAGCAGTAGCAGTTTGCAATGTCATAATTTCTATTAGAAATAGCAACAATAGTATTAATAATAGCCACAAAGTATTTTTACAGAAAGGTTAAACACTCACCAAAGAGTAGAAAGGATTACTTTTGAAATGTACGTAACAAGATATTTAGGAATGAAAAATAATTATCAACATATTAGATTACCTGAAAAAAACTCTACAAGCAATATAAGTAATGTAACAAATAGAATATTTAGGTACCATTGCTTTGGTTCTAGAAAGAAATCAAACAAGTAAAAGCAAATTTTAACAGTATTAAAATGAATTGGAATAGAGAGTGAATTTTCAACAGAATAAAAATAGTCCATGGGTTGAACATTAGATTGCTGTATGTAGCTAACACTGTCTTTTCCACTTGCCTGGTGGAACTATCTTTGTAAAAACTCATCATCTGTGCTTTCAGGGTAATATACATTTTATCAACATAAATAAATATCATTAAAAGAAACTAAGTAAAAATATATATTTGAAAAATGATGAAAGAAAAAGGAAGAGTAAAGAAGAAAAAAGATCAAAGTGCACAAAAAGGAAATAATAGTGTGTATCTATGTGTACACCTGTGTGAGTATAGAGGCCTGATTTTCACATGAGAATTTCTCAACCCTAATTTTTGAGAAAGAATATCTTACTGAACCTGGAGCTTACGATTTGCTTGATTCACTGGCCAGTGAGCCCCTTCATTATGTTGTCTCCCACTAATGGGGATAAAAGCATACATACCAGAATTAGCTTTTCCCATGGGAGCCAGCTACCAAATTCATGTATGTAGTTGTGCTTCCAGAGAAAGCACTTTACTTATAAAGCATTTCTCCTCCTTAGGAACTTGGTGTTTTTCATCAAACTTCAGGAATTTACATCTCTCTCTGCAGTCTGGGCCATCAACTGTATCTGATGCTTCTGTGAGTTCTGGCTTACTATTTCTGGAAATTTATCCCAGTGCTCCTATTTAGACCCCCTCTCTTTGACTCTGGAACTAATGAATACATCATCGTATGGAATGTCCCTTCAAAGTCTATGTAGAGAAGCTATGGCTTTAAAAGGATACATGCTTAGTGCTAAAGCTATATTTGTTCTGATAATCAGTCAGAGTCATATTGGCTAATAATCTAGGGACAACCACGTAGTCCACATGCCCCTAAGAACTGAACAAATTGAAATCAGTCTGAAGACAAAAGAGTAAACCAGTACAAGAGATCTCAATTATTCAGTGTCTCTGTCTCTTCTATTGCCTCCCTTCCTTGACCTCAGAAAACCTCTAGAGCTCAAGTCTTCAGAACTGATAAGGATAAGCTGAATATTATACAAGCATGCTCAAAATTCTGCTTAGATTAGGTTATGATATTCTAAGTTAGTGGCATCCAGTCTTAACATTCTCAGAAATGCCTGGGAGCTTGTTAAAAATATGTGATTCAAAATTTATCCTCAATCTACAGATTCAGAAACCCTGGGGACTGATGATAATAGCAAATTTTCTAAGTCAAACAAGTAGCAAGACATAAGATTAAACCATTTTACTGAAATTATTGGAATTCTGTTGAAATCTCTAAGCTAACATACTACTGTTGCATAGAATAGATCAATGTGTTTACCTTTACATTTCTAGATTCCTTCTTTCTCATTCATGACATTGGGGTTTATTTCTCAGAAGTGCCTTGAGTTATAAATGAAGGGCCAATTCGAGCACTGTGCTACCCATAAAGTACTCAAGTAATATTTAAAAAATCTTGGTGTAACTCTAATCAGACAAGTGAAAGATTTGTATGACACTGACTTCAATTCTCTGAAGAAAGAACTTGAAGAAGACCTTAGAATATAGTAAGATCTATCATGCTCATGAATCAGTAGGATTTATATTGTAAAAATGGCCATCTTACCAAATGCAATCAACATTCAGTTCAATCCCCGTAAAAATTCCAACTCAATTATTCACAAATATGGAAAGAGAAATTCTCAACTAAATATGTAATAACAAAAAACCTAGAATAGTGAAAATAATTCTTAACAATAAAAGATCTTCTAGGGGAATCACCATCCCTGACCTCAAGTTATACTACAGAGCAATAGTGATAAAATCCATGTTATTGGAAGAGAGACAGGATGGTAGATCAATGGAATAGAATTGATGATCCAGAAATACACCTACAGAACTATAGACACTTAATCTTTTACAAAGTAGTCAAAACTCTACTGTGGACAACAGAATGCATCTTCAACAAATGATGCTAGTCTAACTGGTAGTCTGTGTATGAAAGAATGCAAATTAACCCATAATTATCTCCTTATACAAAGCTCAAGTCCAAGTGGATCAATGACCTCCACATAAAACCAGATACAATGATTCTAATAGAAGAGGATATGAGAAATAGCCTCAAATTCTTTGGCACAGGAGTAATTTTCTTGAACAGGTTACCAATGGCTCAGGCTCCAAGATCAACAATGGGAAAATGGGACCTCATGAAACTGAAAAGCTTCTTCAAGGCAAAGGATACTGTCAATAAGACAAAACAGCAACCTGGAGATGGGGAAAAGATCTTCACTAACCCTACATCTGATAGAGTGTTAATGTCCAACATGTAGGAAGAACTCATGAAGTTAGACTCCAGAAAAAGAAATAATCCCATTAAAAAAAGGTACAAAGATAAACAGAGAATTCTCACCTGAGAAATTTCTATAAGAACTACCTAAAGAAAAGTTCAACATCCTTAGTTATCAGGAAAATGTAAATCAAAATGTACCTGAGATTCCACCTCACACTAGCCAGAATGGCTAAGATCAAAACACAAGCAGCAGCAGATGCTAACAAGGATGTGGAGAAAGAGCAGCACTCCTCCATTGCTGGCGGGATTGCAAAACTAGTAGAACCTCTCTGGAAATCAATCTAACCAAGTGGTTCCTCAGAAAATTAGAAATAGGTCTATGTGAAGATCTAGCTATACCACTCCTGGATATAAATCCAAAAGATCCTTGAAAATATCAAAAACACCTGCTCCATTGTATTCAGAGCAGCCTGTGTTGTAATAGTCAGAGGTTGGAAACAACCCAGATCTCCCTCACCTGAAGAATGGATACAGAACTCAGCCATTAAAAATGAGGACATCATGAATTTTGCAGACAAATGAATAGAATTAGGAAATATCATCCTGAATGAGGTGCTCCAAAACCAATAGAACATGCATAGCATATACTCAATAGTAAGTGGGTATTAGCCAAAATCTCAGAACATTCATGATACAACTCAAAGACCATAGGAGGAATAGCAAGGATGGACTAAGTGTGATATTTCATTCTCACTTAAAAGGAGGAACAAAATAATCATGGGACATTAACACTCTATCAGATGTAGGGTTAGTGAAGATCTTTTCCCCATCTCCAGGTTGCTGTTTTGTCTTATTGACAGTGTCCGTTGCCTTGAAGAAAATATGTGGGAGGGGAGGGAGAGGGAAAAGGAGAGCAGAATCAGATATATGTGGGGAGGCAGTAGAGAGGCCTACAGGACCAGGAGAATGAATAGATGTGTATCACAGTTGGTTTGGGAGCGGGAGCAACCTCGAGAAAGTCCAGGATACCAGGAATGTGAGAGGCTCACATAACCCAGTGGTGATGACCTTAACTGAAATGTTCAACAAGGGGAGGTGGAACTCAAAGAGACCACCTCTAGTAGATAGACATAGGCCCCATTTGAGGCATGGGGCCAGACACCCATCTTCAAAATTCTTAACCCAGAATTTTCCCATCTGAAGGAAATGTAGGGATAAAAATGGGGCAGAAAGTAAGGAAAGGCCATCCAGAGACTGGCACAACTTGGGATCTATCCCATGCATGTGCACCAAACTCTGAACCTATTACTGATGTCATGTTGTGCTTGAAGACAGGAGGGTAGCATGGCTGTCCTCTGAGAGGCTCTGCCAGAAGCTGATTGAGACAGGTGAAGATATTTACAGCCAAGCATTGGACTGAGGTCAGGGAGTCCTATGAAAGAGTTAGGGGAAGGACTGAAGGAGTTTATAAGGATTACCACCCCTTAGAAAGAAAAACAGTATCAATTAACCAGGACACCTCAGAGATCCCAAGAGTCAAAGCCAAAAACCAAGGAGCATATATGGGCTGGTTTTTGGCTCCAGGACATGTTAAACCAAGGACTGCCTTGTCTGACATCAGTGGGAGAGGATCAGCTTGGTTCTGTGGAGAATTGATGCCTCTGGGAAGGGGGATGATAGCTGGATGAGGTGGAAGTAGGTGGTTGGGTAAGGGAGAACCCTGTCAGAGGCAAAGGGGAGGAGGGATGATGTGAAAGGCTTATGGAGAGAACCAGGAAGGAGAGAAATATTTGGAAGGTAAATAAATAATATATAAGAAAGAAAGAAAAAAAGAAAGAAAGGAAGAAAGAGAGAAAGAGAGAAAGAAAGAAAGAGAGAGAGAGAGAGAGAGAGAGAGAGAGAGAGAGAGAGAGAGAGAGAGAAAGGGGGAAAAGAAAACACTTCAGTTTATTTATGCATAAAATATAAGCAAGGAGACTAAAAACTTATTCTGCATATATCAATAAAGTAATGTGTTATAATTATAGGCTATCTCTACTACCAAGATCATGCTTTGGAGATTTTTTTTTTTTTTTGCAAAAGAGGATAATTTACATATTCTATTGTAAGCGATATTACTAATTTTGCAGGATAATTAGTCTTTTATTCTATCAGATGTATTTAACTTTCTATAAAATATTTTCTCTTATATATAGCAGGTATACAATTTAGAGAAATATATATATATATATAAATTATACTAGCCCCTAGCCCTTTGACACCAACCTTTGTATTTATCTGAGTGACTTAATATAAGACTTTAATGTATTATTTTACTACATATAGTCATACATATATGTTTGTACATAACTTTTCATAGTATTTTATTTTTATTGGTTATTTTGTTTATTTACAAAGAACACATTACTAGGCTTTGTACTATACTATAGACACAAGCACAAACACACACACACACACACACACACGCCCATACACATACATATGTTGCAATGTTTTTAGAGCAAAGAGAACCATGCAATATTTACAACATTATTAAGATAAGTAATAATTCATTTTTATTGGAAATCCAGATTCAACTTGTTTCCCAGTTTCATGTTGAAACCCTTTAGACAAACTTAACCTAAGAATGGAAATCAAAAGCTGTTACATGTAACAGGAAATAATGTAATTTAAATACTAAAATAAGTGCTATATGAAGAACATGGTATTTGGAGAAAATGGAGGGGGAGGAAATTAGAAGAAGTGGATGAAAAGGGGAGAACTAGAAAAAAGGACAGAGATGGATAAAGAGACAGATGTACAGACATATACAGAGAGAAGGATTTTCATTAAAGGACACATACACAGCTTAGAATTTTAATTATGAAATTTTTGACTGGTTTCATGACAAGCAGTTCAAAGTTCTTGGTCAGTCCTTTGCAATATTGTGTCTCTCTTTAATGGGATCCCAAGTTTCAGTTCAGGAGTAATTAGTCTTTAAAAGAGTAGTATAAACAAATCACTGATTCATGAACTTTCTCACTGTTCTCCTCTATTATTTGATCTAAGTACATTTTGTTGTTAAAAAACATTCAAATTTTGGCTAATGGATAATTAGATAATTTTAAAATTCTTCTTTAACTTACATACATGCATGTATAATCACATATGTCCAAAGATATTCTTAAGAAATACAAATGTCCAGAAAAGTGTGCTCAGTGAGATGTTTTAATAAATGAGTTTTTCCTTGAGAAAAGAAAATTCACTAGACTTCAGTGTATGACTATGACCTATTTAGTTAATACTTTTCAACTTTAGCACTATTTAACTTTTTTCTTCCTGATTCAAAATAAACAAATATCACACAAATTTATTACTTTAAAATGCATTCTTAATTTTAAAGTATTTTTACAAGAAGACAATATTGTTTTGACTATAGGTTCTAATTAGACATTTATCCATCTTAAACAGAGAGTAAAACAACTCAGGACAATTTAGAATACATAAACAGGTCCAATTGCCTCCCCGATATTACCTCTACCACTCCTATCCACTGTCCCTAGATTAATGTGGTTCTGAAATCCTGCTATGGAAATCACTTACACTGGACTATTGTTTTCTTTTTATGAACAATTTGGTAAAAGATAAGATAGGATATGAAGTAACAGTGTATTCCAGTAATCTGTGCTTAGCTCTAGCACTTGTACCAAACATCACAGGTAGTCTCTTTTCCTCATCTGTTCAATTCAGGGATTGTGTTAGTTGAACAGTTCTTAAACAAAATATCTCTTAAATTCAAATCTGTTTTTCCAGTTACTGGGAAGGAAATCTTGAAATAAAATGCTAGGAATAATTAAGACAAGTTTAATTACATCAGAGGTTCAAAAAATGTGGGACCTATGATACATTTTATTGATTTTCCCACTTGCAGTAGAGTACCTTTTTGATATCTGGGTCTTAAAGTAGGAGAAACAAAAGCATATTGTTCCTAACTATTAACAGAAGCAGATATTGATTTAATTTACCATAATTACACTAACACATGATTTTGCACAGTCAATTACTTCATATTTTATCATCTAATGGTGCCTTATTTATACTAATGACAATAATAAATTTTAGGGCTTATTGAAAACAAATGTGTGCCAGACATTTTACTAATCATTTGATAAGGGAAATATAATTGAACTACCTAAAAATTTTTAAGAGGTAGTGAGGTTGGTTCCCATATTAGACTTAAGGAGATAAAGGTTCAAAAGTTAACAGATGTGCATAGTATTGTACATTCTGTAAAACAAAGTAGAAATTGAGCTCAGATGGATATTATGGAGGTTGAATGCATTAGATATTTTCCAAATTCTACTGGTACTCGGTGTGATGAGCAACTGTTTTTTATCTGTTCTAAACTCAGTGTTGTCATAGCTCTAAGCATAAGCAAAATTCCAACCTTCATCCTCTCTACCTGTCACCCAATGTAATGTCCTCTATATATTCATGATAGAATCAAAATTTGTATAACTTTAAAACAAATAGCAGTTAGTTTACTCAATATATCTATATCATGACTACTAACATTAGGGAAACAAAACATTGTTGGTTTGTGCCAAATCATTACCAAAGGATACATAAATTAATAAACTATATTATGTTATTTAAATATCAAGAGTCAAGTCCAGAGAAGGAGGAAGGATGGATGGTTGAAGATAATAAATTTTGGTATTGGGTACAGATGCATAAGAAAGGAATTGAAATAATCCTAGAAAAATTAAGTAGCTTTTTTCTTAACTTCATTAAGACAAAGTTCCTCCAATTTTAATACATGCAGTGTTTTGATTCATTCATTTATTGAGTAATTTACTCATTATGCCTTAGATTGTAATTCCTTTTGACTCTAGAAGAAATATTCATTGTATATTACTCTCCAGACAGTTTTGTAATTTTCTGTACTGTATTTTAAAATGTCCTGAAGGAGGGAGAACACACCAGAAGTCTCCTTTGTAAGATAGGATTAGAGTATTCTTCTAACAGAATCTAACCCTCCAAAAGAGTTATTAGACTAGACTTGTGATAAAAGATAAATAAGGAAAGATATCCAACACAGCATGTTATATAAGTTATGAGCTGAGAAAGAATGGGAGGATGTAGGAAGGAAAAATAAAGTGTGCAGATCTGACATAGCAATTCCACTCATAACAATTTCTCGGTCTTTGTTATTCTGAAATTGTATACCTACTTCTATCCAAGGAGATATAAAGGTAAATCCTCCAGAGGGAAAATGAGATTCTAAAGACAGGCTTTCAGTTCTTAAACTACGACCCATATAATCAAATGCTTTTCTTACATAGATATCTGAATTTGGTCTCTTTACATACTTGTATATTGATTGATTGAAGCCAGTGACTCTATCTTGTAACCAAGAGAGAGGAGCAAACAGTCTGTAGGGTGATCTTTTCTTGGCCTTTGTGTTTCAGATGTTCTGAGTCACCTTTGCTAAACATTGCTTTCAAACACACTTTTTAAGTGAAAAAATGAATGAATATTCATTAGTCTTAGTTCCTGTACTTTGTGATTGCTTTCACCTATAGCTAACTTTTTTCACACTTAAAAGTAGAGCTGATCACCATAGCACTAACAGGATAAAAAGCTCCTTAGTATGGATGTTGTGTATTTTAGGACATAAAAATAAGTTTCTCAATAAGTAGAAAGAATAAGAGAGGAATCATCAAACTTTTGCTAATGTTATTGAAATATAGTTTTTACATTAAAAATTGCCCATATTTGATGAATATATCTGAACAATACATTTGGAATACATATCCTCACAAAATCTTGTAATGTCATTTAGATACTTAATTTTAATTTCTAAGGTGGATCTATGAGTCTGATATTCAAAGGAGAATTCAGAACTAGTAGAAATATGGTAGACTTCCAAGTATAGATATTTAATACCATGAGAAAGGATGAAATTTTCAAAACAATTAATAGGGAAAGTTTCAAAGAAAGACAGTTCATTTCAATGATGAGTTATCTCACAAGTGTGGGGAAATATGGTAAAAAAAAATGTGGTGAAACACAAAGTGCCAAGTGGAATGTTTGGAAAAGAACTTACTGTAGAGTTTTGGTTATTTAACAGATATCAAGTCATTATATTTGCAATCAATGGCAGAAACTGGAACAAGTCAATCAACTTCAATTTTCTTCAGTGATATATGACAGTGGATGACTGGAGTTTCATCCACTGTTGACATTAAAAAATGGGTTTAAAATTTTCGGTGCACATTTGGACCTGAGACACCTGTTAGAACTATCACGACTGTGAGAT
Organism: Grammomys surdaster; assembly: GCF_004785775.1. Classification (NCBI taxonomy): domain Eukaryota; kingdom Metazoa; phylum Chordata; class Mammalia; order Rodentia; family Muridae; genus Grammomys; species Grammomys surdaster. The sequence continues at coordinate 14,605,072 of NW_021604782.1, read as the reverse complement.
AATCATGGCACCTTCCCTTTTCATTTTTAAAGACCTATGAGTCATTTTGTGATGATAGTGGGTACTCTTTCAACCAGTGAATAAGTGATGAATATTTATGATGCATGACAGCAGAATAAAAGGCCCTATGGAGTCTTTATTGTATAACCAAAGGTGTCAAGTAAAGTGAGAAATTCCCAAGAAATAGGAAAGGGAAAAAATTAAACTCTAGAATTAAGTGTCTAAGCTTGAACTTAAATGAACAAGAAGGAAAACGTAATCTAGCTATCTGCTGTGGGGAGAAATGATGTATAAAAAGATCTTATTACTGCATTCTCTGTGGTTCATAAAGTATGAGTAATTTTGGCAACCAGTCTCAATGAAAGAGAAAACATGCAAAACACATACATTCTTAAGTATACAGAGGGTGGATGAGGAAAAACCAGAGCTTCAAGATTTACTAGCTGGAAATGAGAAGGTAAGCTTTCACACAGGCAGCAAAACATAGAACATTCCAATGTCAATAGAAGTTGTCAAACCCATTTTCTACACTGACTACTTGAATGTCTGTATCATATTTTACATTTTACTCCTCAGGAATAAAATTGCCATTTAACTGGTTTTGTATCCATGAATATCAAAATAGTCCAAAAAGGGCTTTTTTTCTGAATTATAAAAGTTTTCAGCATTTTGTAGAGAAATCAATTTGCTATATGTTTGAACCTCAAATAACTTACAATTTTAAGTATACCAAATCATATTATCAAAAAATTTAAGGAACAAAGAAAGGTTTACAAAACAATTACTTGTACAGTTAATGAACTATTAATCTTTTCCCTCAATGTTTCCCACCCAACCATAGATTATTAGGAATATTTAAACAAAATGTATAAAAGGTAACACTGAGAAGAGATTACAGAATACAATATGTTGGTTTTATTTTTAAATAAATAAATTTTTAAAGAGTATTTTACTCATTCAAGGGTATTTTTTTAAAAGTAGAACTTCTTGAGAATATTAACATAATAGCCTGGATGGAGCAAAAATTATTAGGCTTTCCGAATTCTTGGGTAGATCAAAAAATTCTTGCCTATGTTGTGTTTTATGAAACGATAAATTTAGGAGACTATGTCATACCTAAGCTCTGTGGTAAAAAAAAGGTCTTACTTCCTCTTTTATTGCTATGAAAAAACATTTTGACTAATACAAGCTGTAAAAAAAAAAAGACACTTTATGGTGGGCTCAATGTTACAAATGGGTTGACTCTATAACCATCATGGAATGGAGCATAGGAGCAGGCAGTCAGGAATAACACTGCAGTAATAGTCTAGAGTTTACCTCTATATTATCATGTAGGAGGCAGATAGACAGACAGATAAACAGATATTGGGATAGCTATTAGTTTGAAACTTCAAAGCCCATTCCAAATGAAACACTTCCTCCTACAAAGCCACACCTATTGATCCTTCCCAAACAGTTCCACCAACTGGGAACAGTGTATTCAAACAGATGTGCCCATGGGAATTTTTCTCATTCAAACTACCATAAGAAATCTCAAAAATTGTATTGTTATTGGAAATGAGCTAGAATCCTATGATAGCCTTTAACACAAATTATCTCATTATACAAAAGAAATATGTGGTTACAAGGGTTAGGACAATACATGCGCAGTCAAAGTTATCTAGAGGTAGATGGAGGAGGTAAATTCCTCTGGTAAGTGTTACTCTGAGTATGATTATGAACAGGCTAGACTCGTGTAGAGTTCCATACAATTTTCCTTTAGAAGTATTTTTCAACATTCCTTTCCCTAAAGTTTCTAGATAGCACCATCAAGTTCCCATGTATGTTCACATTTATTCTCCATCATAATACTACAGCACTATGAATAGATGAAATCAGTCTTGTTGTAGAGATATTGAAACTCAAGTTTATTATCTATATCCAAGTATTGATGGAATTAGACTAGTTCCAGAAAGAAGTTAATGAAAAAAAAATATTATTTGGCCAGAGTAAGGAATGAGTCTTTAGTTCATAGTTGATGATCAGATACAATAAATAATTCTGTCTTCCTAAGACCTGTAGTTCAAGGTTTTCCAAATCTATTTACTTGCTAAGACCACTATTCAGAAAGAAGCAATGAGAAAATAAAATTTTGTGTATCATTACTGATTTTGTATATATATATAATCCATGAGCTTCCTCCATATTATAAAATTAAAAGTTTATTTTTCCTCCAAATCTACTTCAGGAAATTTACTAAGTTAAATGGTATAGTTTGTATGATTGATTACAGTGATATATCTAAGGGCTGGCATTTTAAATTATATCTTCTTCTCAATTGAAAGGAATGAAGTGATTTTTATAACCTGACATGATTGATTACTTGGAAACTGAAGCCAAAAATCTATATAAGTTCAATCTATAGCTCCCACCAACTGATAGCATATTATCAATTCATATTAAAATCATGCATGACTTGCAACTACAGCTTTATATTTGACAGTAAGTAAATATAATGACCTTCTGCCTTCAGATTGCACTTTATATTAATGTGGCGGTTGATATATCTATTTATGAAAGGATTATAGGTACTGTAAATTTTACCTGTACAGATAAATGCTATTTCATTTTTTATTTAAACTCTATAGGAGAATGAGGAAATCTAAAATAGTGATGAGGAGGAAATTTTATCAGAGGTGGATCTATAAAGAATCTCCAATAGCAAACTGTTGGTCCTCATAGGATGCCTCTTCCTGATTTTCTAAGGCACCCTTCATTTAATACAAACGTAAACAATATTTAAGCTATAAAGATGAATCATCAGAGTCTGAAATTTACACACTCTGGTATAAGGCAACTTATTGACGAATTCGATCACATTCATTTAAAGTTGCACAGCAAGATATGGGACATAGAGACTGGACACTGTTCTGAGAGTTGGCATCTTTATTGGAAAATCAATGCTTAAGTTATCATTTCCCTTGCTTTAATTATAATTCCAATTTTCTTTTTGGAAGGTGCAGATCAAACAAAAATAGACTATGTCCCTTCATTGTAAATACTGCCTTATAAATCTGGAACATGTCACTACTGGTCTTTATCACAGACATTTAACCCAGCTCCTTTGTACACAGAGTTAATTTTGTTTGTAGAGTTTGCAGTGTCCAGCAGTACGTCTTCAAGTGATCTAATGGTAACAAAATCCCATTTGTTACAAAGACTCCTAGATTATTCTAAAAGAAGCCAAACATTCATAGACATTATCTAAGAGCAAGTTAGATAGATAGATAGATAGATAGATAGATAGATAGATAGATAGATAGATAGATGATAGATATCACTCTTTATTCAATGTCTTTTAATACTCTCAGAACAGTGTCCAGACTCTGTGTCCCATATCTTGCTGTGCAACTTTAAATGAATGTGATCTAATTCTTCAATAAGTTGCCTTACACCAGAGTGTGTAAATTTCAGACCCTGATGACTCATCTTTATAGCTTAGATATTATTCAGGTTTGTATTAAATGAAGGGTACCTAAGAAAATCAGGAAGAGTCATCCTATGAAGACCAACAGTCTGCTATTGGCCCACCTTTGGTAATAGATAGATAGATCTTCTTTATAGTATCTAGAAAAATGAATTCATATGAGTCTTCATCCCTGTATATTTTACACCTACTAGAGATGGACTGTGAATACTTACCATATCATGTGACTTTGTTTACAAAGATTATGGTAGAACAGAAGATTTATATGATCACTATACTAAGAGAGTTTATAGCAAAAAGGATAATCACAAAAGTATTCAAAGAAATTGAATAAAGAGTGATAGATTCTTTATTAGAGAAAGACATATACTAGTGTAGGGCTACCAGGGCTACCAGCAAACTCTTTAATGAATCTATTATTGATGCAAATAAAGGAACTGGTGGATAAGGCAAAGACATAAAGAAAGGATCTCAGACATAGATGAGAAGTTGGCATGGTAACTTGAAATCTAAACAAGGTGGGTTTCAAAGACATGCTACATCTTAGAAATGGTTCTACTAACCTTTTTTTTCAATTGTTATATCAGGTAAAAATTTTAAGTATTTTTAAATGTAAGAATTATGTGGCTATTTGGTAATTTAGAATGTAATATGTACCTTAAAAACTATTTTAGAATGAACAGATAAAGGGTTGAAATCATGTCTATATTTTTGATAAGGAACACTAACATGTTTGAATACATCTAATTTTTCAGTATTTCTCTTTGAAATGTCACTTATTCTCCAAAATTGCCTGTAGACAAATTACTTAGCTATTATGATATGATCACTAATGTAGCTAATTTTGAGTCCATTTTAGATATAAATTATTCTCCTTCAACTATTGAATCTTAAAACTTCAATTATTGGGAAAGGAGTCAAGATCGACTTTTACAAGCAAAATTAGGGGTTTTGTGGGTAGTAATTGCCTCCATACTGAAACATTTTTTTTCCTAAAGAGCCTTAAGAGGAAAACACAAGAGACTCAGTAAAGAAACCAGGTAGTAGTATCAGGAAGTTCCTGAAACTAACAAGATGCACTAAGTTGTTTATTGCTTCCTACATTATAAAAACAATGGACTGCTTACAGTAAACTCCATTTTCCAACCAATTGAACTACCTCTAAGTCATGCAGAGTGCTACTCTGTTCCAGCATTTTTTTAGCTACCAACCATATTTATGTGGGCTTTTGGGTGACACAATGAACAATTCAATGAAAACACAGAGTTTTGTTTGTTTACTTTGTTTTTGGTTTCTTTAATCATACAGGAAGATGGAAAGTCTAGTAAGCCAAATCCTATTAAAAAAAAAAAAAACAGGGATTCTCTCTTACACCAATCACAATGGCTAAGATCAAAAACTCAGGTGGTAACACATGTTGGCCAGAATGTGGAAGAAGAAATCAATCTGGAGGTTCCTCAGAAAATTGTAAATAGATCTACCTGAAGACCCAGCTATACCACTGTTGGGCATACACCCAGAAGATGCCCCCACCATGCTACAGGGGCACATGTTCACTATGTTCATAACAGCCTTGTTTGTGATAGCCAGAAGCTGGAAACAACACAGATGTAAAAATAGATAAAGAAAATGTGGTTCATTTACACAATGGAATTCTTAAGAACAAGGACTTCATGGATGGAACTAGAAAATATCATCCTCAGTGAGGTAACCCAGACCCAAAAGGACATGCATGGTATTTACTCACTAATAAGTGGATATTGGACAAAAATGTACAGAATACTCAGGCTAAAATCCACAGAACTCAAGACGGTTAACAAGCCAAAGGATACACGTAAGGATGCTTCAATCCCACTGGGGAGGGAGAAGAAAGCAATCACTTGGGTGGAGGAAGGGCAAAGGAAAGGAAAAACCTGAGTGGGAGAGGAGACATGGAGAGAAAAGCAGAATATGATCACATATTGGGGTGGGAATCAGGAGTGAAGCCCTGAGGGCCAGCAGAAAGAATGGAAACCAGCAAACTTAGGAGGTAGTACGTTGGGGAGACCCTCTAGATATTACCAGAGACATGGGAAGTGAGAGATGCCCAAGACTCAAAGGGAAGGACCTTTGATAAAATTCCCAACAGTGAGGAGAGGAAACTTGTAGTGTCCACATCTAGTAGAAAGACAGGGCATCAAGTGGAGGAATGGAGTAGCCATTCCACAGTCAAAAACTGTGACCTAGAATTGTCCCTGTCTAAAAGAACTGCTGGGACAAAAAGGGAGAAGTAATTTCAGAAAAGGAGGTCTAGAGACCAACTCAAATTGGGATCCAGCTCAAGGGAAGACTCCAAGGCCTTACACTATTACTGATGCTGTGGTGTGCTTGCATAAGCCTAGAATGACAGCCCTTTGAGAGAGACCTAACAAGGAGCTGACTGAGAGAGAAGCAGATACTTACACCCAAACAAAGGGAAAGAGCTAGAGATTTCTGTGGTTAAATTAGGGAAAGGCTGGAAGAAGATCAGAAGGAGAGCAACCCAATAGGAAGGCTAGCTGTCTCATCTAACCTAGACCCCTGAGATCTCTTTCAAACTGAGTCACCATCCAGGCAACATACACTTATATGAGATCCCTGATAGGTACACAGCAGATTATAGCCTGGTCTGGGCATAGTGAGAGATGAAGCACCTGTCAAGAGACATCAGGCCCCAGAGGGGAGGGTCTGATGGGATTTGGGGTACTGGGACATCCTCTTGAAAACAGGGGGAGGGGAAGATGGAATGTTGAACTTTTGGAAGGATGACTGGGAGGGGAATAACTACTGGACTGTGAAAAAAAATAAAGAATAATAATAATAAAATAAAACTCAGTAGAAAAATATTATAAAGCAATAATAAACAAAACTTTTTCAGGACTTTAAGACAGAACTCACAGAACTGTGGATCTCTCATTAAAATAATAGTACATACTTTGCCCTGAATCTTGTCAAACTCTGGATATACAGAGGCATTAGATATGGACAGATTCTGAGATCCGTATTCAGTGTTTTATAGTTACTGTGATAGTGAATATTATGTTTAGAGGATTAATTTACTATGCTAGGCTTGTAAAGAAACATGTCTTGGATAAACCATGAAGAGGTTGCTCCTGCCTTCAATGTACCCTTTCTGTTGACTCACGATTGACCACATCCTTGTGAATTTGGAATATTCATAAATAAATTCCTGATTGGTGCAAAATATTTCACTGCCTCTCTTGTTTCTACAAGGTCAAATATTGAACAGATTTACTGCCAACTTCTGTTTTTGTATGAACGCTAACTTGCTTGGATGACTGAGGCATCTGCTGGATGTCTTTTACAAAATCAAGCCTTGCTCCAACACAGAAATGATATGAGTTTAGTTCCATCAAATTATAACTTTGTCACCTTTGGCTTTATAATCCTTTCTCTAATAATAGGTGGGGCCTTATTTATCGAACTCTCTCTGGTTTGGTCCTGGCAATATCTTTTTAAAAATCCTCTATTTGATATTCCAGGATAAGGGGATATCTCGGGAGGCCCCACCCACTCAGAGTAGGTGGAAGGGGTGGGGGAAGGATTATGGGAGTGAATTGGAAGGGAAGAGTGAGTAGGATGTATAGTAAATAAATAAATAAGTAAATAAATAAATAAGGCAAAATGAAATAAAAGAGAAAGTAAATAAACTTTCTAAATATATATTTTGTATAAAAGCTATACAAATGGATTCAATATCAAAATAAAAATCAATAATTGGTGTTTTAAAGGCCTCTAACTGACTAAAACCAAAATTTGAGTCAGACAAGTGAATTTCTGAATGACCTCAGATGCACATCAGTTATAAAGTCAAAAGTACAGATCAAACTGTCTTGAAGGCCTCAAAGGAGAACTATCAATAGTTCTTACAAAAGTAAACCTGTTTCCACAGATGACTATGACTTAGAACCTCTAAAAATAGAAGAGCAGGTATTAAGCATTTAGGGTCAAGAAACAAACAAGCAAGCCAATAAACAGTATGTCAACCTAGATTAAAGTATTCAACAAACTTTTCATTCATATTGAAAGGAGGAATAATGATCATTCTGCTTAAGCATAAATAAAAGAGACCCCAGACTACTGTTATCATTGCAGAAAATGTAGATGAATTTTAATCCAGTAACATGGCTGCTCTGACAAGATATCACATCCAAAGACCTTCTAGGTCTATGTGATCTGGTTCAAATGCAGACATACTTTCAATTCTAGGTGATAAAGGCAAGCAGGTATGAGTTCTAGACCAGCTTGTTATAAAGCAAGTTTCATGTAAGAAAAATCTTAGGCTCAGATGTGATGACATCTTAATTCCAGCAATCAGCAGACAGTGGATGCAAATCTCTGAGTTCTAGTCAGTCAAGCTTGGTTGAGTCAGGGCAGTCCAGTGGAGTGGAGTTGAAGGCAGTTCAGTTCATGCAGTTCAGAGACAGTTTTTATTGGGAAAATTTACAGACAAGTTGTAGAAAGAAGATGCCAGACACAAGTAAAGGCAGAACAAGTCAGAGAATAAATATAACTCAGAAAGTAAAAACAGTTTGCCTGATTTAGAGGCCAAGTAGATCAATTCATCGAGAAGCTAAGATAAGCCACATGGAAACAATCAACTTGAAGAGGAGTTTGAGCCAGAACAGCTGAGTTGAACCAGCCAGCCAGAGTTCAGTGAGAACTACAATGGTTGAGCTTTTTAGCAGTAAGCCTAGGAGGTAACAATTACACCTGACAAATAAAAGTTAATCTTTGCAAGAAAGAATTTGTACCAATAAGAAGGCAAGTACAATTACAGGAGTACATGAAGGAAGGAATGGATCCCAAAGAAAAGTAGGTAAACAAATAAAAATCAGGACAATATCCAACCTTAGAAAAAAATTTAAATAACAAATTAATGCATATATTTTTATTTTAATCATCAATATCTATGGCCTTAATTTCTAATTTATTAAATGAACATAGATCAAGGGACTGAAAATATAAGGATGGTATGTTGAATTGAATGAGGATGACTATTGCATGATTGTATGTTTGAATACTTGGCCCCTTGGTGAAACTGTTGGGAAGTTTAGGAGGTATGGTATTATTGAAGGATATGTGACACTCAGTATGGACTTTGAGATTTCAAAAGGCTATGTCATTCCCAGTTAGCTTCGATATGTGGCTAGGGAAGTAATCTCTCAACTACAGTTCCAGTCTCATGCCTGTTTAGCAACTGCCCTGCTCCCCACTTTGGTATCATGACTGTACCTTGGAAACTAAAAATTTCCAATATCTTTCTTCTAAAAATTACTTCAGAAATGGTGACTTTTCACAACCATACAAAAGAAACTAAGACAAATAGAAACTCATACTCCAAATAAATGGAATCAGGAAGCAAGATGGACTTGATATATTCAAATTGGACAAGGCAAACTTCAAGCAAACATCACTCCAGAGTGATGAGAAACTAAGTATAGGTAAGAAAACATTCATCAAGAAGATACAATGACTCTATACAATGTCAGGAAACACAATTACATAACCAAACTTAGTCATTAATAAACATGAGTGGAGAACCCAGGGCAATAAACATGGTTAAATGAAATACTAAAATTTTACCCAAAGATAGATTGTCAGAAAATAAAAAAACCTTAGAAAAACTGAGCAGGGATGGCAGGGATGTGGTTCAGAGCACCAACTGCCAAACATGTTGAAGGTACTGTGTGCTTATATGCAAGGCTGCAAAATATAAAAGAAAAAAGAAAATTCTTTAAAATGTAAAGCTATTCTATAAATCAAACAGACATAAATGTAGTCCTATAAAATATCTCAGGCAAGATCTATGGACTATTGTTTTCATCAGCAAATGAAACTTTCTCCATGACAGAGAATTTTTAAATTCAAAAAAGCAAGTCTTCATAAATGTGAACATTGAAATAATTTTATTCTTATTAGATAATAATGAAATAAAATCAGAGAGCAATAGAGAGAAACGTAGAAATTATACAAACACACAGAGACTGAACAATACACTCTTGAATAATTGTCAGTTATTGATGAAATCAGGGGGAAAATTCTAGTATCAAATGAAAATGAAAAAAGAATACATAAAAATATGTGAGCTGGAGCAAATACAGTTTTGTAGCACTAAGTGTGTACATTAAAAATTCAGAGAGATGTCAAATGAATTAAAAAGTATGCATTTCAAGGTTACAGAAATATAGCAAGCCAAATTCAAAACCAGCAGAGGAAAAAATAATAAAGATCTGATCATGAATTCATTAACTAGAGTTTAAAAAAAATCTGCAAAGGATTCATGAAAATAGGATATTTGAAAAATTTAACTAACTCTTAGCCATGTTAACCAAAAGACAGTGAAGATTACTCATATTAACAGATTAGAGACTAAAATAGCTTTATAACACATCCTATCATAGTATAGAGGATCACTGGAAATTGATTTGAAAATATTTATTCCAAAAATTTTGAAAACATAAAAGAAACAGATAAATATATATAGGCTAATAGGAGCCATCAAAGTGGAAACAAAACGATGCAAAATGACTTAACATACTAATAACTAATAGAACGTTGAAAACATAAATGAGCACTTCCCTTCTGCCCCTGCCTGGTTCTCTGGGCTGGAGCAGACACAGAGTCGGTCTGCTCCCGTCCTGTTGAGAAACTGAATCCTGAGTCATCCAGGAGCCATTGCACTCAGAGCAGCTGGTAAGATCTCCATCTCACTCCCTAAACCCCAGAGATAGATCGGGGAGCCAGGGACATCCAGGGCACAGCAGCTACCCAAACCCCGCCCCTCCGGAATTCCACTTCCCTTCTGCCCCTGCCTGGTCCTCTGGGCTGGAGCAGACACAGAGTCGGTCTGCTCCTGTCCTGTGGAGAAACTGAATCCTGAGTCATCCAGGAGCCACTGCACTCAGAGCAGCTGACACAGAGTCGGTCTGCTCCTGTCCTGTTGAGAAACTGAATCCTGAGTCATCCAGGAGCCACTGCACTCAGAGCAGCTGGAGCCACTGCACTCAGAGCAGCTGAAACTGAATCCTGAGTCATCGAGGACCCACTGCACTCAGAGCAGAAGGATTTCCAGATCCAAGAGGTGGCCTGAGTCCCAGGAGTTATTCCACCCAGGAGATTAGGAGCATAAGACCACAGAGACCTCTGGACTCTGAGGAGCTCTGCAATAAGCAAGATAACTGGAAATACAGACTCCAGTTTTACACAGTGAGGGCAGGTACCACTAGAGTTAACCAGATGGCGAAAGGCAAGCGCAAGAATATAAGCAACGGAAACCAAAGTTTCTTGGCATCATCAGTGCCCAATTCTCCCAATATAGCAAGCCCTGAACACCCCATCACACCTGAAAAGCAGGATTCAGAATTAAAATCACTTCTCATGATGATGATAGAGGATTATAAGAAGGAATTAAGTAACTCCCTTAAAGAAATACAGGAGAGTACAAGTAAACAGATAAAAGCCCTTAAAGAGGAATCACAGAAATCCCTTAAAGAAATGGAAGAAAACACAAAGAAGGAATTAAACAAAACATTCAGGATCTGAAACTGGAAATAGAAACAATAAAGAAAGTTCAAAGGGAGACAACCATGGAGATAGAAAACCTAAGAAAGAGATCAGGAGTCACAGACGCAAGCATCACCAACTGAATACAAGAGATAGAAGAGAGAATCTCAAATGCAGAAGATACGGTGGAAAATATTGACACAGTTGTCAAAGAAAATGCAAAATGCAAAAAACTCCTAACTCAAAACATCCAGGAAATCCAGGACACAATGAGAAGACCAAACCTAAGGATAATAGGTATAGATGAGAATGAAGATTCCCAACTTAAAGGGCCAGTAAATATCTTCAACAAAATTATTGAGGAAAACTTCCCTAACCTAAAGAACAAGATGCCCATAAACATACAAGAAGCCTACAGAACACCAAATAGACTAGACCAGAAAAGAAATACCTCCCATCACATAATAATCAAAACATCAGATGCACAAAACAAAGAAAAAATACTAAAAGCAGTAAGGGAAAAAGGTCAAGTAACATATAAAGGCAGACCTATAAGAATTACACCAGACTTCTCACCAGAGACTATAAAAGCCAGAAGAGCCTGGACTGACATCATACAGACACTAAGAGAACACAATTGCCAGCCCAGATTACTATACCCAGCAAAACTCTCAATCACTATAGATGGTGAAACCAAGATATTCCATGACAAAACCAAATTTGCACAATATCTTCCCACAAACCCAGCACTTCAAAGGATAATTGATGGAAAATGCCAACACAAGGAGGGAAACAACAACCTAGGAAAAGCAAGTAAGTAATCTTCCAACAACCCCCAAAAAAGATACAAACATAACTTTACCTCTAATAAAAAAAATAACAGGAAGCAACAATTATTTTTCCTTAATATCTCTTAACATCAATGGTCTCAATTCCCCAATAAAAAGACGCAGACTATCAGACTGGATACACAAACAAGACCCAGAATTTTGCTGCATACAAGAAACGCACCTCAGTGACAAAGACAGACACTACCTCAGAATAAAAGGGTGGAAAACAATTTTTCAAGGCAATGGTCCCAAGAAACAAGCTGGAGTAGCCATTCTAATATCAAATAAAATCGACTTTCATCCAAAATTAATCAAAAAAGATAAGGAAGGACACTTCATACTCATCAAAGGAAAAATCTACCAAGGTGAACTCTCAATTCTGAACATCTATGCTCCAAATGCAAGGGCACCTACATACATAAAAGAAACTTTACTAAAGCTCAAAACACACATTACACCTCACACAATAATAGTGGGGGATTTCAACACCCCACTGTCAGCAATGGACAGATCATGGAAACAGAAACTAAACAGAGACACTTTGAAATTAACAGAAGTTATGAACCAAATGGACTTAACAGACATCTATAGAACATTTCATCCTAAAACAAAAGAATATACCTTTTTCTCAGCACCTCATGGTAACTTCTCCAAAATAGACCATATAATTGGTCACAAAACAACCCTCTACAGATACAAAAAGATTGAAATAATCCCTTGCATCTTATCAGATCACCACGGACTAAGACTGGTCTTTAATAATGACAAAAACAATGGAAAACCCACGTACACATGGAAACTGAACAACTCTCTACTCAATGATGACTTGGTCAAGCAAGAAATAAAGAAAGAAATAAAAGACTTTTTAGAATTCAATGAAAATGAGGACACATCATACCAAAACTTGTGGGACTCCATGAAGGCAGTGCTAAGAGGAAAGCTCATCGCTCTAAGTGCCTACAAAAAGAAACTGGAAAGAGCACACACTAACAAGTTGTCTGCACAACTAAAAGCTCTAGAACAAAAAGAAGCAAATACACCCAGGAGGAGTAGAAGGCAGGAAATAATCAAACTCAGGGCTGAAATCAACCAAATAGAAACAGAAAGAACAATACAAAATATCAATAAAACCAGGAGTTGGTTCTTTGAGAAAATCAACAAGATAGATAAACCCTTAGCCAGATTAACCAGAGGGCACAGAGACAGTATCCAAATTAATAAAATCAGAACTGAAAAGGGAGACATAACAACAGAAACTGAAGAAATTCAAAAAATCATCAGATCCTACTACAAAGGCCTATACTCAACAAAACTGGAAAACCTGGATGAAATGGACAATTTCCTAGACAGATACAGGTACTGAAGTTAAACCAGGAGCAGATAAACCATCTAAATAGTCCCATAACCCCTCAGGAAATAGCAGCAGTCATCAAAAGCCTCCCCACTAAAAAAAGCCCAGGACCAGATGGTTTTAGTGCTGAATTCTATCAGACCTTCAAGGAAGACCTAATACCAATTCTCTTCAAACTATTCCAAAAAATAGAGACAGAAGGAACACTACCCAATTCGTTCTATGAAGCTACAATTACACTCATACCCAAACCCCACAAGGACCAGACAAAGAAAGAGAACTTCAGACCAATCTCCCTTATGAACATCGATGCAAAAATACTCAATAAAATTCTAGCAAACCGAATCCAAGACCACATCAAAACAATCATCCATCATGATCAAGTAGGTTTTATCCCAGGAATGCAGGGATGGTTCAATATTCGGAAATCCATCAATGTAATCCACTATATAAACAAACTTAAAGAAAAAAACCACATGATCATCTCACTAGATGCTGAGAAAGCATTTGACAAAATTCAACATCCCTTCATGATAAAAGTCTTAGAAAGATCAGGAATTCAAGGCCCCTACCTAAACATAGTAAAAGCAATTTATAGCAAACCAGTAGCCAACATCAAGCTAAATGGAGAGAAACTTGAAGCAATCCCACTAAGATCAGGGACTAGACAAGGTTGCCCACTCTCCCCCTACCTATTCAATATAGTACTGGAAGTCTTAGCCAGAGCAATTAGACAGCAAAAAGAAGTCAAAGGGATACAAATAGGAAAGGAAGAAGTCAAAATATCGCTATTTGCAGATGATATGATAGTATACTTAAGTGACCCCCAAACTTCAACCAGAGAACTCCTAAACCTGATAAACAACTTCAGCAAAGTGGCTGGTTATAAAATCAACTCAAACAAATCAGTAGCCTTCCTCTACATGAAAGATAAACAGACTGAAAAAGAAATTAGGGAAATGACACCCTTCACAATAGTTGCAAATAATATAAAATACCTTGGTGTGAATCTAACCAAGCAAGTGAAAGACCTGTATGGCAAGAACTTCAAGTCTCTGAAGAAAGAAATTGAAGAAGATCTCAGAAGATGGAAAGATCTCCTATGCTCATGGATTGGCAGGATTAATATAATAAAAATGGCCATCTTGCCAAAAGCAATCTACAGATTCAATGCAATCCCCATTAAAATCCCAACTCAATTCTTCACAGAGTTAGAAAAGGAAATTCTCAAATTCATATGGAATAACAAAAAACCCAGGATAGCGAAAACTATTCTCAACAATAAAAGAACTTCTGGAGGAATTACCATCCCTGACCTCAAGCTGTACTACAGAGCAATAGTGATAAAAACTACCTGGTATTGGTACAGAGACAGGCAGGAAGATCAATGGAATAGAATTGAAGACCCAGAAATGAACCCACACTCCTATGGTCACTTGATCTTTGACAAAGGAGCTAAAACTGTCCAGTGGAAAAAGGACAGCATTTTCAACAAATGGTGCTGGTTCAACTGGAAGACAACATGTAGAAGAATGAAAATTGATCCATTCTTATCCCCTTGTACAAAGCTCAAGTCTATGTGGATAAAGGACCTCCACATAAAACCAGATACACTGAAACTAATAGAAGAGAAGGTGGGGAAAAGCCTCGAATACTTGGGCACAGGGGAAAAGTTCCTGAACAGAACTCCAATGGCATATGCTCTAAGATCGAGAATTGACAAATGGGACTTCATAAAATTGCAAAGTTTCTGTAAGGCAAAGGACACTGTCAATAGGACAAAACGACAACCAACAAATTGGGAAAAGATCTTTACCAATCCTTCATCTGATAGAGGGCTAATATCCAATATATACAAAGAACTCAAGAAATCAGACTCCAGACAACCAAATTACCCTATTAAAAAATGGGGTATAGAGCTTAACAAAGAATTTTCAACGGAAGAAACTCGAATGGCCGAGAAGCATCTAAAGAAATGTTCAGCATCCTTAGTCGTCAGGGAAATGCAAATCAAAACAACCCTGAGATTCCATCTCCCACCAGTCAGAATGGCTAAGATTAAAAACTCAGGTGATAGTAGATGCTGGCGAGGGTGTGGAGAAAGAGGAACACTCCTCCATTGTTGGTGGGACTGCAAGATGGTGCAACCACTTTGGAAATCAGTCTGGCGGTTCCTCAGAAAATTGGACATAGCATTACCCGAGGATCCAGCTATACCACTCCTAGGCATATACCCAGAAGATGCTCGAACATATAACAAGGACATATGCTCAACTATGTTCATAGCAGCCTTATTTATAATAGCCAGGAGCTGGAAAGAACCCAGATGTCCTTCAACTGAGGAATGGATTCAAAAAATGTGGTATATTTACACAATGGAGTATTACTCAGCTATTAAAAACAATGAATTCGAGAGGTTCCTTGGTAAATGGATGGAACTAGAAATTATCATCCTGAGTGAGGTAAGCCAATCACAAAAGAAGACACATGGTATTCACTCACTGATTATTGGATATTAGCCTAGAACCTTGAAATGCCTAGATGCAACTCACAGGCCACATGAAGCCCATAAAGAAGGAAGACCAAGTGAGGGTGATTCGGTCCTTCTTAGAAGGAGCAACAAAATACTCAAGGGAGCAAATATGGAGACAAAGTGAGGGACAGAAACTGAAGGAGGGGCCGTCTCAAGACCACCCCACCTGAGTATCTATCCCATGTGCAATCACCAAAGGTAGATGCTGATGTGGAAGACAGGAAGTGCATGCTGATAAGAGCCTGATATGGATATCTCCTCAGAGGCCTTCAAGAGTCAGACATATTCAGAGGCAGATGCTCACAACTAGCCATTGAACTGATCATGGGGTTCTCAATAGAGGAGTTAGAGTGAAGACTGAAGGAGCTGAAAGGGTTTGTGGCACCATGAGGAGAGCAACAATACCAACCAACCACAGCTCCCAGGGTCTAAACCACCAGCATGGTAGCACTTAGGGGGGGATCCAGGGCTTCAGCTGAATATGTAAAAGTGGAGGGCCCTGCTGGGCATAGGTGGAAGAAGAGAACCTTGACCTCATGAAGGCTGGATGCCCCAGGGGGTGGGAATTTTGAGGGTGGGGAGGTGGGAGTGGGGGGTGTAGATAGAGGTTACATCCACAGAGAAGAAGGAGGAGGGGCGAGGGGATTGGGGGTGTTCCGAGGGGGTGGTGGGGGATGGGGTAAGGGGACAACATAGGAAATGTAAATAAATCATCCAATAAAAAAAAAAAATCAACCCAAGCCTGTAAAAAAAAAAAAAAAGAAAAAAAAGAAAACATTAATGAATGTCACATCTTACCACATCTATCTCTGGAAAAAAACACACCAGTTTCCTTTGGACCATTCTATAAGACAATGCAGGAGGAAACACTCACAGATTAATTTCTTGAAAACAATATCACCCTCATACCATTATATCCAAACTAAATAAGGTATAACGTCAAAGATTTTTTTAAAAAAGAAAGAAACAAACAAACAAAATACCAAAACAACAAAAGCATGCAGCAACAAAATTTAGAACAAATGTTCTTGATAAACAGTCCAGACACCCTCCAGAAGATTTTAAAGCTAAAATTAACGGCATATTAAAATCATCATGCACAACTATTAAATCAGTTGCATTTCAGGTATGAAGGATAGTTCAACTTATGCAAATTGCTACAAAACTTCCTGTACATAAAAACAAGGACAAGAGTCATAGGACCAATTTATTAGTTGCAGATATAGCTTTTTTTTCTTCACATTTCAAAAAGCTCTTTACTGTGATAAAAGCCCCAAGGGAACTCTGAAGAGAATGCTCCGACACACAACATAACAAAAGTGATACACAACAAGCCCACTGCCCAAACCAGGGACTATGGGAATCCTGAAAGCATTTTATCTAAGATCAGGAAGAAGAAAAGAATGCTCAGTCTTTGTGTTTGTTCAAAGTGCCTGAAATCTAAGCCAAAGCTTTATTACAAGAGAAAGACATAAAGAAGTTAAAAAAAAAAAAAAAACAAGAAAAGTAAGAAGTCAAATAATCTCTATTTGAAAATAAAATGAGGCAATATTTAAAAGATCCAAAATTCTCAAACCCATGAGTTTTAGACCTGATTTTTAAAAAAAATCAGTAATGTAGTAGAATATAAAGTATGAACATACAAAAAATGAGAATTATTTGAGTAACATGTTTTAGATTTCAAACTTTATTACTTTGAGTTAAAATACAATTATACTATTTTCCCTTTTTCCATCCTGATTCCAACCCTCTCATGTACACCTCAAGGTTCTATCTTCCTTTATTTTGTTGTTATTAAGAGCTTCCTTAATCCAATTACTCCTTACCATTAAATGAAAATGGATGCAGGAAACAAACCAAGGTAGCCACTCTATGGGTGAAAAGAGAAGTTTATTTCAATCTATCTAGGCTATCTCCTGGGGAAGTAAGAAGTGACTAGGGAAAAATTTCCAGGAAGGAAGAAACAAACCTTTGAGCTAGATTGGGGTTGTGAGCTCAGGCTGAGAGAGCCTAGAGGTTAACATTGACTTTGACAAGTTAATAGGTACAGTCATAAATTAATGGAAGAACCATAAGTTTCTCTAACCAGACTTAAAGAGAATGACTCCCTTTTTAGCAAGCATGAACTTTCTTCAAGAACCCAAAGAAATACAGACTTTTGTTTAAATGCCAGACCTTGAGAAAAGGACTTCCTTGGGGGATGAGACACTCAATGTTAAACCTGAGTATCCATGTGAGAAAAGCCAGTTCCACAATGTTGAGCCAAATTTGAACTAAACTTTAATTAAATATTGGCGAGGATGATTCCTGACCAGGTCAATTCCAGGCCACGAGTCACAATTTACAAAGGCTTATATAGGCAAACCCAAAAGGCCTCTGTATTTTCCATCTGGTTCAATCACGGGCAAACATATATCCTGAAGTACTTCCTGCCTGCTTACCTGTGGCTCACATGTACACAAAGCACATCAGGAGCAGATGGGTCAAATAAGCATAGGACAAGTAGACACTTATTCGTAAATATTTTAACTGTGAACAGAACCCTTAACTTGCAAGGTATATTTTTCCTATTTTGTTCTTCAATTAATTTGAAGGGAGCATTGTTCTTGTTCTTGTTTTGGTCACACACCGTAATTACATCTGTATGATGCCATTCTACAGGATCATGGGAAACCAGTTCATGGCCACCTCCCCAAAGAAAAGTGACTCTCCCCATCTGCTGTAGTTAAATACAAAAGACCTCCAAAAGATCAAGCCAATTAAAATTTCCAATAGCTTATTTTTCTAATTATTAATTCACTGAGAGATATATCCGCAAAACAATTCTTTTCCAAATAATGTCATGAAACAAAGCAAAATCTAATAATAAATTTAACCAAGGAAGTTAAAATTCTCTAAAATAAAAGCACTGACATTGCTCTCTTAAGAGATACCAGTAACATCCTTCATAGTACTAGAGAAATATCCTACAGTTGTTAAGGAATGATAAGATCCATGTCTGCTTAAATAACAATATAACTGTGTGCTTGCTTCTCTTATGTCAACTAGACATAGAAACTAGTGTTATCTGAAAGGAGGCAATCTTTATTGAGAAAATGCCTCCTATCCATAAGATTCAGTTATAAGGCATTTCTTGATTAAGGATGATTAGGGCAGGACCCAGCCTATTGCGGGTATGGCTATTCTTGGTCTAGTGGATCTGGGTTCAAAAAGAAAGCAGACTGAAAAAGCCACTGGAAGCAACATGGTAAGCAGAATTCCTCCATGACCTTAGCATTAGCTCTGGCCTTGAGGTTCTTGGCCTGTTGGTTTCCTGTCCTGACTTGCTTCTATGATGAACAGCAATATGGTTTTATAAGCTAAATTAACACTTTCCTCCTCAACTTGATTTTTGGTCAGAGTGTTTTGCTGCAGCAGTAGTAAACCTAAGACAACTTGATTTCAAATATACTACAAAGCATTGGGAGTGGGGTAGGGAGAAGGCATTGTCAGGAAGGCATATATAGATGATGGTGATACAGGATTCATGTCAGTGCAGTCATCTGAGTCTGGACAAAGGTAGTAAAATATATTGGACTCCACAGAGCCAATTTAAAAAATGGTTCTGGAAAAGCTGAATATCTAAATGTAAACTCATGATACTAAAACATCTGTTCTTCTATTTTTAAAAAAAATCCAAGTGTATCAAGTTCTTGGAGTAATGTGTAAAAACATTACTGCAAAGTATAGGAAAGTATTTAATACACAGAAATAAACAATGCCTCCCAGACTAGGACCTTAGTAGTTTCAATAATAATAGTAAAACTTGACAATGTTTTGAACAGACTGAAGCTCGTCTGTACAGCAAAAGAAATCTTCAACCAAGTGAAGAGATAACCTTCAGAGTGGGAGTAAATCTTTGACAGCTATTCATCTGACAGAAAATTAATATCCCAAACATAAAGGCACTAGGGAACTTGAACACTAAATGAATATATAGGATATTCAACAAGTAGATAAATTGACTGAACACACAACTTTCTAAAGAAGTACAAATGTCCAATAATAACACAAAGAATAGTCAAAGGAATGCATCAAAATGTATTGAGATTTCATCTCCCATAAATCATAATGGCTGTCATCAAGAAAAAATACTGATGAAGATCTATATGAATCAGAGCCTTTGTGTATAATCATTGAAACATCCATTTTGCAGCCTTTACAAACTTCAGTATGACCACTTCTCAATAAACTGAATATACGCTACCATATGATCCTATGACCCAAGGGTACTTCTCATAGGTTATACCCAATGGAATCTTTTTCAACATAACACAGAGAGATTTTCACCTCTTTGTATATTGTAGCCCTTTTCATAAAAGCTAAGATATGGAATATTCCTAGATGATCATCAAAAGTTGAATGGATAAAAAGCACACTTACACAATGGAATATCTATTATTTAATCAACAAAGTAGAAAGAAATTGATATGCTAAAAGGAAATAGGTCCAACGGAAACAATCTTTTAATTTGTCTGCTAATTTTTAAAAATTAAGTTGATACAAAAATGATGTCTAACAATGGTGGTACAAGCCTTTAATCCCAACATTTGGAAGTCAGAGGCAGAGTTAATGGCTAGCCTGGTCTAATGAGTGAGTTCTAGGACAGCCATGGCTATGCAAAGAAACTTTGTCTTACAGAAGGAAGAGGAAGAAGAGGAGGAGAAGGAGGAGGAGGAGGAGGAGGAGGAGGAGGAGGAGGAGGAGGAGGAGGGGGAGAGTGTTTTGAAAATTACAAGAACTCTAAAGTAATATTACAAATAGGATCCAAAGTCAAGATGAATACCCATACTTCTTAGAAATACTAAACTGGAATTGAAAAGGACGCCAAATACTAATACCACATGCAAGGAATTAGAGATAAAAAAAAGGAAAAAAATCAAGTCAGAAATGAATACCATATTTAAATATTTCCTTCATGTGGAATTCAGAAAACAAGCTATTAAAATAACAGAAGATTATGAAGAAAGATGAAAAGAATGTAACTTCAAGAGAGTGTGATAAGGGTATATAATGATTGGAAGTACATATAATCAAATGCATATATTGTATTCATGTATGAGTCTGATGATGAAACTCATTGTTGATTCACTGCGCATATCTTAATACAATAACTTTTAAATCTTTAAATATCTGCTAAATAGCAAAGTGTAAAAAATAACTCTAAATTTTAGGTACTGAGGAATATTAAAAATCTATTCACTAGTTTTTAAATTGTGATACAGGTCCATTTATTTTTCAGAGTATGCAAGCAAGTATTAGTATTTTAGTGATCAGTTATTATTTAATAAATGGATTTTTAATGATGTGTGACACATATTGCTACTATCATTGGTGTTTGTGGTGGCTTGAATAGGAATGGCTCCCAAAGATTCACATGTTTGAAACTTGACCACAGAAAGTGGCACTATTAGTAGGTGTAGCATTATTGAAGTAGGTGTGGCCTTGTTGGAGGAAGTATGTCACTGTAAAGGCTGACTTTGCAAACTTCTTCTAAACTCAACCTATGCCCAGTGTGACACATAGTGTCTTACTGCTGTCTGCAGATCAAGATGTAGAACTCTCAGCTCCCTCAGCACCATGTCTGCTTGTGTGTCCCCATGCTTCAGTCCATGTTGATAATGGACTAATCCTCTGAACTTTAATCCAACTCCAAAGAAATGCTTTTCTTTATAAGAGTTTTCATGGTCATGGTGTCTCTTCACAGCATGAAAATCCTAAAATATTACTTATTTGTTGATTGTTTTAACTTGCTTGTTATTAAATGTAAATGTATTGAATCAAGAAAAAAACCCAATTGAAACAACACTGTATCAGAGTTTCTATAGATGTATACACCTTTATCCAGAGAGGCCAGCATTAGAAATGCCTTAAGAAATTCCTGAAGAAAATCAGAGTGTGTTGTAAACTTCCAGAGAAGATGATTTGGAGATTAACATAGTTTAGTAATGAAGATATATAACATCAAGAAATCCTTATTATAAGTGCTCAACAACATTCAGAAAAAAAATAGGAACTGTATAATTCCACCTACTAGCATTTTCTCTGTCAAGATCTTCCCTTGTAATAATATATAATATATTATCTATAAATTCTGTATATTTCATATATTATATATATGCATTTTTATACATATTACATATTTTTGGGTTCCAATAAATGCTTTGGTACATTTGTATTGTGGGATGATCAAATTGTACAAGTTAACAGACAAAAATAGAACAAATGGATGGAATTTTGATTACTGTATCTACTTCCTCACAAATCTAAGCAATTCCATTTGTTTTATTAAAATATACCCACATTATAAACTATAAATGAATTTAAATGTAAATGTTACTGGTAAAAATGAAAATTGGAAAAGGTTCAAATACATTTTATTATTTAACTTCTTACAGCTTTTAGGTTGTTTCATGCATATTCTGTATTCTTTGGCTAATATCCATTTATCAGTAAGTATATATCATTCATGTACTTTGGGGTCTGGGTTATCTCATTCAGGGTGATATTTTCTAGTTCCATCCATTTGCCTGCAAAATTCATTATGTCTTCATTTTTAATAACTGTTTAGTATTCTATTATGTAAATGAACCACATTGTCTGTATCCATTCTTCCATTGAGAAACATCTGAGTTGATTCTAGTTTGAACATAATGGAGTATGTATCCTTGTGGTATAGTGGAACATCTTTTGGGTATATGCCCAGGAGTACTATAGCTAGGTCTTCAGGTAGAGATATTTCAAATTATCTGAAAAACTATCAGACTGATTTCCAGACTGGTTCTACCAGTTTGGATTCCCACCAGTAATGGTAAAGGGCTCCTCTTTCTCCATATCCTTGTCAGCATGTGCTGTCACTCGAGTTTTTTATCTTTACTGTTCTCATCAGTGTAAGGTGGAACTTCAGGGTCATTTTGATTTGCATTTCCCTGATGACTAAATATTTTGAACATTTCTTTAAGCACTTCTCAGTCATTTTAAATTTATCTATTGAGAATTCTCTGTTTTTCTCCGAACCACCTTTTTTTATTGGGTTATTTGTTTTTTAGGAGTTTAACTTCTTGAATTCTTTATATGTTTTGAATATTAACCCTCTGTGTATGTAGGATTTGTGAAGATCTTTTTCCAATCTGTAGGCTGCCATGATGTCCTATTGACAGTGTCCTTTGCCTTACATAAGCTTTTCAGTTCCAAGAGATTAAATGTACTTTCTACTCAGAAGTAATTGGTAGTAGTTCTGTCCTTATAACTGAATAAGATTCAACACATTGAACTACAGGAATCTTGGGACTTTATTCTCAGTAAAAAGATACAAAATTCTATCTCGAAGGTCAAATATTATACAGTTTATTGATAAATACTTTTATTATAAGAAAATTATAATAATGGATTAGAATCAAATGGCTCTCAGGACTTGTGCAAAATGATGACTGAAAAGGAAAGATTGCGGATTATCTTTCTAGTGAAGAGAAAGTTCTGTATCTTCAGTATTATGAAAAATTCCATTATGGTGCTAAAATTATATTACAATGAGAGGTATATAGGAGGGAGGGAGTAATCACTTGCAGCTGTCTGGAATTATATTAATAACACAGTAACATTATCAATTCCTTGATTTTGATGCTATACTAGAGTATTATGTAACTCTTCAGGAGAGTTTGATGAAAGGCATAGAAATTTTTTGATCAAGTCCTCTTTTTACTTGAAAACAGCTGTTTAAGATCAATTGTGCCCCTTTATTTTTTTCCCCATCACTCTGGCTCTCCTTTGACCTCAGCTTGAACTGCAATGGGTGAGGCATGAAGATCCTGGTTTCTCATTTAGCTTTCCTTTCCTACAGCTTTCTTACAGCTGTTTTGGTAAGCTAAACAGCATCTTTTGACTATCCCGTGAATTCTGTTTCTGTGTGGTTTCTTCAATGTGACATTATGTTATGACATCTTCACAAAAACTCTCCAATTAACTTAGTTTAAATCTCAAGAATAGGCTCCAGCACTGGTACCAAAATAAGGGTTCAGACTAGGCCAACTTGACTTTTCTGATTAATATTTGCTGATATTTTCTTTTATGTGATGAATTTACTTTTATTACTTCTTTTGAACACTGACATACTTACACCTTATGAATGTAAGCTCCTGTATTGATATGCTGCAAAATACATGTGTTCTGTGAATGTCTGGGAATGAAAATAACCCGAACTTGAGGATGTACTAGCATATATATATATGCTAGTACATATATATACATATATATATACACATATATATGCTAGTACATATATATACATATATATACATATATATAATCAATTTGCAATAAAGTTGAAAAGATATTGTGAATATGAATGAAGATGTAAATTTTTAAGTGATTATTTATTGAAAATTAACTTGTGATCAGATACAAGCGCATGAGGGCTTTGTACATGTATGGACTTCTCCCGACCACAGGGAAGATTTGTCTACCACTGAGATGTGAGTCATACTGCAAATGATGGATTTGGCACTAAAAACATGAGAATTTCTTGTTTTGTTTCTGGTAAAGGAAGTTTCAATTTTAAGAGTTCACAACAACAGAACATGAACATGAGTCAGAAAGAAGACTCAGTAGCACATCAGTAAGGGAGCAGTTGAAAAAAATTATATTTCATGTTGAACCGGGCTTCAATCTTAATCAAGAAGGTCTAGACTCTGTCTATAGTAACAAGATAAATCAAATTCATCCTGATCTCTGGTTCCTCTCTACCCACTGACTCTTATCTACCTGTTGAATATGAATGACCATAAATCAACAACAACAACAACAAAACAAAAGAAAGACAACGAACACACACAGAGGGAAGGGAGGGGAGGAAGGAGGGAGGAGGGGGAGGGAGAGGGAGAGGGGAAGAAAAAGAGAGATAGCTTCATAGGTTTCATGGAATATCTTGAAATTTTAGTAGAAACCTGATTTCAACATTAAAATTCATTCATTTTAATGCTACAAGTACAATGTTTTGACATTTTTGTATACTCTTGGTTATCCATTCCTTTTCCCCAATTTCCCTATACTCTCTCCCTGCAAATTACCTATGAGTCTTTCCCCAGCGTCCATTCTTCTCCTTCATGGAACTTAATTTGAAAAATCCCAGAGCTTTTGATAATTAGTACACTAATTGATTGAGTTGGGGAAGACTACCCTTTGTTGGTGGCACCATTCCCTTGATGATGGGATCCTCACCTGTTAGTGCAGGGAGGGAAGCTAAACAGCAGCATGTATTTACCACACTGTACTTTCCAACTGTGAATGGCATACGACAAATTTCTTCAAGGTCCTACCACTTTGACTTTCCTGCCATTATGAGATATACCCTTGAACTGTTACCTAGAAAAAAAATACAAGAAGTTGCTTTTTTAGAGTATTTTATCATAAGAACAGGATAAACAGCTAAGGCAGTGGCCATATAAATAGCATTTTCAAAGACACCTAGAAAAATCAAAGAAGAAACACAGCCCAGAGAATATTACAAGGGACATAAAAACTAATTATAAGTATATGAAAGGCTTTCACTAGGATAAAATGTAAGTTTTCAAATAATTAATTTGAACTCCAAAGCACAAGTAGCATGAACTGATAGATGTATTTCTGGTAGTTATTAAGAAAGTGTGTCATAGTGTCAAACAAACCCAATGTGAATCTTTGTTGCTGTCCAACTTTTTAGTTTGGGTTTTGCTTATTAAATTAAACTTCTTAAAGTACAACCCACATTTGTTTATAAATCTAGTGGTCTTGGTGATACTTAGTGACTTGAATGTGTGAATTACAATTTATGTAGAATTGTCAGGAACCTCCCACAACTTAGGTTCTGTGCTGTCTCTCCAACCTGCTTGTTCTCTCCCATTACAGAGAAATAAAACTAATCCTGACTCTCACATTTTAAAGAAACTCCAGAAAATAATGTGAGACAATTCATCACCTTTGCTCCTTAAAAATTAATAAACCCATCACCCTTCCTCCTCATCCTTATTTTTTTATTAGTAACTTTTTAAAAATGTTAGTCAAAGGCTTTATTAGTTTGGTAATGATCAATAACAAGATGCCCATACAATCAGAAGTGTAACCCAATACCCAACCTAGATATACGAACTAGCTTTGACTGGTGGAGACACTAAAACATCCGCCTCCATGTCTCCCCCTAACCCCCTCTCTCTCATCTCTTAGCTCCTCCTTTCACTCTCCTCCTCCTCTCCTTATTCCTCCTCTTTCTCTCCTTACTCTCCCACCTTAGCTCCTCCTACATTTCACCCTTCCTGTTAAAATAAAACTTTTCCCTCAAAATACAATTAGAGCATAACTATACCAATTTGTATCACTAAGATACAAGGTTGACACAATACCCAGGCCAACATTTTGTTGACTAAGCAGAACAGGGAAGGGGCAGAGGGAAACAAATCAGAATTCTAATGACACAAATATGAGGATGCTGTAATAAAACCCAGTACTTTGTATGTTAAATTAAAATACTAATAAAAAAAAAAAGCAAGAAGGAGGAGGGGGATAGGATAAGGGGTTTCTGGGGGAGGGATGGGGAAAGGAGATGACATCTGAAATGGAAATAAATAAAATATCTAATAAAAAATCTTTAAAAATTAATAAACCCACCTTTTTCCACCATATTCCTCATTCTTCAATGACACCGAACTGAAAGAAGAATTTTTGTGTAAGACATAAGAAAGAAGCTGAGAAAAAATATGTTGTTGCATGAGAAAAACAGAAGTGGTTATGGTTTGAATGAATGTGAACACAGGCTCACATACATGTTCAAGTACTTGGAGGTGCTTTGTCACTTAAAAGCTTCTTTATCTTCACTTTTTTACCTTTTTACATTAAAAATCCATATTTATTGAGATGTGGTAGCTGCCTGCTGGCACTCAGGGCAGAGGGCTGGAGCCCCAAGGCAGCTGAGAGCGATGGAAGCCCTGCAAGGTGATGTCATGGTAGAAAATTAGTCTGGAATAGTTCTGAAACTACTAGAAAAAAACAAATGTTATGAAAAGATATTTTCTTAAAAAGTGGACTTAGGAAATTGGAAAGGAAGATGCCAGCGCAAAGCCTGAATGTTTCAGTGCTGTGTGTGTGTGTGTGTGTGTGTGTGTGTGTGTGTGTGTGTGTGCATGTGTGTGTGTCTGTCTGTCTGTCTGTCTGTCTGTCTAAATGTCTGTCTCTGTGTGTGTCTGTCTATGTGTGATTTACCCCAATTTCTTCCCATCTCCACCAGTAGGCTGCAAGCACAAAGGTTATGCCATATGAGCCCTGGGATGGATGAAATGAAGGTGTCTGGCAGCCTGAAACTTCTTTGGAAGCAGATCAATAAGGAATAAGATGGTCCCTATGCCTGTAAGTAAACTCCACCCATGGAGCTGTGTGGCTATGGAAAGCAGAAGCAAAGCCCTGCTTACAAGTACATAGTACTTGTACTTGTACATATTGCAGCCAGCACTTACAACAGCTTGCCATGCTGGGAGACCCTCAAGCTACAATCACAAAAATCCAGCCTTTTGAGTATCAGGGCAGCAGATATGAAAGGTGGGGAGGAGTATGACAGTCGGGAGCTTACAAAGGACATACCCCTGGACATTCTACCTAACCTCCACATCATGCTGACTCAAGGCAGAAGCAGGATAATCTAGAAGAGTTTCAGCAACGGTCAAGTATTTGTAGTGTTTCAGAAATCAGAAACCTTGAACCATATTGCCAAAGACCAGCCTTGGCTTGAGAGAAGGTCCAGAGGAAGGGGTGTTTCAGAGACTACTCGAGGTCAAGGAAGGGGTAGAAGCTGACAGCTCTGTAGTCTTCTCAAAGTAGTTCTTTAGATAGTTTTCTGCTCAGGATCACTCTCTGCTCAAGTCAGCTCTCTCCCTGCTTGAGAGAACTCTCTGTCTGAGATATCTCCTTCTGCTTGAAATAACTTTCTAGGGTTTCTTAACCAAAGTCAGAAATCATGCTAGAAAAATTCTGAAATTTCTCTGGATAATTCATGTGTAAAAACTTGCTAGAAAATAATTCTAAAGGAACTAAGTTAATTCTCCAAGAAACTCTCTCTTAGTACAAAAACCCAGTCTTTTATTTACATATTAATTCAGTCATTTACTTCAGGTTCCCTTTTGAATATCCCTTGAATCAGCATTTTATGACCTTAGTCCTTTGATTTCTGAAATGGACAGCAAGTACATTTTTTTTTTTTAAACTTAGCAAATGAACTCAGAGATCTGCCTCTTTGTAATTACAAACAATAACCTTAACTGGGTGAGATCTTGCCCTGAAACCACTACAACCACTATCTCTGTATTTGCTTCCTTTATATCATTCTGACAACCTGGCTCATTTGTTCTTTCAGGTGCATGAAGCCCCGCATACAATTAATATTGCATCTTTATATTTTTCATAGTTGAGAAATCTTGTCTGCATATTCTTAAATGTACATTTTCAGAGTTCTTTTGCACAGCCTTAGGGGCAGTTCTAAAGGTCACAATGTTCTCCACCATGCTGAGGAACACCAGACACACCATTGCCTTCTGGACTCCTGCTTCTTCTAGTTATCACATAGTCATCAACATTCCCAATATCTTTGGGAGGGAGAATATTACCGGAAGGAGAAGCATGAAGTAAAATATAAGCATTATTATACAAATAAGCCTTATACCTAGCAACCCTCACCACTCATGAAGGCTATGCCTTGTTGACTTTGTTTCATGGGTGGGAACTGTGTCATGCTGCCCCTTCTGCAGCCATACAGGACCTGGCACCAGACCAATGATAGGTCTGAATGAACTACATCAGTTCATTGCAACAGATTTGTTGCAATTAATATGAATACTTGATATTTGCCTGTAAAGATGCTTGATTATATATATATCCTAATATGTAACATGTGATGGAGAGGTGAGAGAGATGGAAAAACAGAGCAGTGAGTTTTAGTGCATGGTGGGGTGAAGAGACAGGCAGTACAGATGTGACAACAGTGACTGGTATGAGAGAAAACTATCATGAATAGGTAACCATGTCATTGCTGAGTAGGCCCACGGAGTGGTGTGCAGAATCCAGGAGCTTGTGCAGATACAGTCCCCCAAACAAACTGCCCAGCTGTACAATTGCAGTGGTTGTGAGCAACAACAGGATATTTCCAATGAACAATGAGACATTTTCTGGATTGGGCCTCATCTAAAAACTTCTATGCTCTATACTGCTCTGGAGGGTACATTGTTATCTGTGGTCTGCTGCCCCAGGCTGTGTTGAAGCCTGAAGTTCATATGGACATCTGTAATCTTATAACAGTAAAAGACTCTGTTGATGTTCATGGCCTGTATTACCACTAACTGTCATGTGATAACTGTGTTGTCACCTAAAGCCGTGTGAATATCATTATCCTTGCTGCCTTAGATGGTGATGTTTTGGTCTATATCCAATGCTGTATCAGAGGGCTGTGCTGATATCAATGAGCTGTACTTCTACCTGTGATGACTCCTAGTCCAGATCTCCACCTCCTATCCCCAAGTCTAGAGAGAAAGACATTGAAGGGAACTCTTACCATGTTGATAAGATGAAGATGATGAACTATCCTCTCTATAGATGATGGATTCTTACTAGAGTTCTGTTGTGGAAGGACTCAATACTCTTTAAAGTCCTGGCCACAGGGAGTTTGACCATGCTCCAGTGAGTGTATAGGTAACATAAATTATACTCCTCCTTCTCCTTCTCCTTCTCCTTCTCCTTCTCCTTCTCCTTCTCCT
>NW_021604782.1:14515949-14575532 GCF_004785775.1 Grammomys surdaster | reverse complement strand
CTCCTTCTCCTTCTCCTTCTCCTTCTCCTTCTCCTTCTCCTTCTCCTCCTCGTCTTCTTCTTTTACATTTTAATTTTGGGGAAAAGTAACAGTGGCAACACAGACCTGTAAGGATTGACAAGTGACTGCGATAGTGGAACATGTTGTGGAATTCCCAATCAAACAATAAAATTATTCTGTAAAAATATTTATTTATTTATTTATTTATTTATTTATTTATTGCATCCAGACCCCATGTTTCTGAGCTCATATGCCTGCATGAATGATAAACATGATCTTCTGGTGTCTTCCTGCTCTCTAGAGAGATTCACCAGTCTGAGGGGAGAAACCCAATGAAAAGTCTCTTAGACATCCTTAAGACTTTCTATAAAAATGCCTAGCTATAAGTCTCTGCACCTACTCTAATCTGCTGCTAGAGGAAGCCTTTGTAATGACAACTATAAAAGGTATGAATCTATGAATATAGAAGAATTTCAACTCACTGATTTTTTTTTTTCCAAATCCTGTTTGGTTCTAACCTAGGTCCCTAGCATCTGGTTTCCTACCATCCAAACAGTGTTGGGCATGCACTCCCTCTTGTGGTGTGAGCCTCAATCAGACATTGAGTGACCATTCCCAAAATGTTCTGGACCACTATTATCCCAGCACATCTGGCAGGCAGGACAGATTGTAGGTTTAAGAACTTTATTTTGTCAGGGTTGGTGTCTGTAGGTTTCTTTTTCTGAAGTCTGTAGAGTACTTTACTATGCCAAAGAGACTAAAATTTAGGGATAACGTCAGGTACCAGTTGGACTTCTCTATGTTCAATGAGCTGTGTGGATGGTGTCCTCAGCAATGGGGCTCTGATCTCAGTTTTCAAAGAGCAATTCACTGTGCTACTATTAGCCTGGGTTGTTTAGGGGTTTGTCCCTTGTATTTCCAGTACTTTCATCATGAAGGAGTGATAGATTTTCCAAAATATTTTCAACAACTAGTGAGGTGATCATGTGTGGATTTTTTCCCAGTCTATTTATATAGTGGATTATATTTTCTGATTTTCATATTTTAAAGTATTCCTACATCTCTAGAATGAAGCCTACCAATTCAAGGTAGATGATCTTTTCATGTGTTCTGGGATTCAGTTTACAAGTATTTTATGAAGTGTTTTAAAATCAATGTTCATGAGGGAGATGGATCTGTAATTCTTTTACTTTGTTGAGTTTTTATGTGGTTTGGGTGTTAGTATAACTCTGGCCTCATAACATGAATTAAGCAATGTTTCTTCTGTTTCTATTTTGTGGGATAATTTGAGGAATTCTGACATGACTTCTTCTTTGAAAGTCTGGTAGAAATCTGCACTAAACTGACTCTATACTGCTTTTGGTTGGAAAAATTTTAATGACTGCTTCTATTTCCTTAGCAGTTATAGGTCTTTTAACATTGTTCATCTGATCTTGATTTATCTTTGTTAAGCAGTGCCTATTGAGAAAATCATCAATTTTTTCTACATTTTCCAATTTGGTAGAGTATAGATTTTCTTTTCAATGTATAAGCATATGAATATCCAGATTTCGTTTTGTGTGTTGTTTTGTCCCCTTTTCACTCTTGATTTTATTAATGTGACTATTCTTTCTCCTTCTTTTAGTTAGTTTGGCTAAGGATTTGTCTATATTATTTTCTCATAAAAAACTTTGTTGTATTGATTCATTTTATTTTCTATTTGATTATATTTAATGATTTCAGAGCTCAGCTTGATTATTTATTACCATTGATTCTCGAGGGAGTACTTATTTCTATTTGTTCTAGAGTTTTCAGGTTTGCTGTTAAGTTGTTACTATGAGACAGCCCCCCTCTCTCTCCCTCTCCCTCTCCCTCTCCCTCTCCCTCTCCCCCTCCCTCGCCCTCTCCCCCTCCTTCCCCCTCTCCCTCTCCACCCTCTCTCTCTCTCTCTCTCTCTCTCTCTCTCTCTCTCTCTCTCTCTCATGTTCATTGAAATTTAAGAAATATTTAATTTCTTTAGTATTTCTGTCAGACCAAGAAGTCATTCATTACACAGTTCTTTAGTTTTCATGTGTTTGTAGGTTTTCTGTTGTTTTTGGTTTTTTTTATTATTAAATTGTGAATTAATCAGTCATGTTCATGGCGAGGGTTCTTATACATTTCGTGTATTTATTGAGACTTGTTTTGTGACAGAGGAGGTGATTGATTTTGAAGAAAGTTCAGTGAGATGCTTGGAAGAAGGTATGTACTCTTGTGTTTGGTTGAAATATTCTGTAGATGTCTGCTAGGTTTATTTTGTTTATAATATCAGTCAGATACAGTATTTCTATCTATCTTCTGTCTGGATGGCCTTTTCACTGATGAGAGTGTGGTGATGATTTCAATGTGTAAGTTAAGTTCTATTAATGCTTCTTTTATGAACATAGGCACACTTGTGTTCAGGTATAACTTTTTTTTTATTTTAAACAATACGTAATTTATTTTTGTTCTTTTTTTTTCTCAAATCGTAATTAATTCACAGAGGGGTTATAAACACAGAAAGGCAGGGTGTGGGGAGAGGAATGACACTGGAGTGTGGGTGTTCAGGGGGAATACAGATATCTTTCAGAACCGGGTATCGGCTAGGTGAAGGTTCAGGGGACAATTCACCAAGACTCTGCCTATGACTCGGTTGTCCTTATATAAGTTGGTATTGTCTGCCAAGGTTACCTATTTACAAGGTCTATGACAACTCAGGCTTATAAATTTCCACAAAAGCTGCCTGTTGACATTAGCTTATAGCCATCTGTTTCAATGTTTTTCCACTGAGACCCAAAACTTGGTGTTAGTATACATGTATGCCAGGCCTATTGCTGATTTTAGGCCTATGGCTGATTTTAGGCCTACAGTATCTAAGCAGGGCTGCCCCTGACATCTCCTCCCTTCGCTAAGTATAGAAGGACTGTGGCAATTCTAAACTTGTGAAGTCAGGGATAGAGGCCTGACCTCCAATATTTGAAGGGGACCTTGTAATGGCTCCAGTCCCCCTGTCGTTGTCCAGAGAGGCATGAGGGCCATACCCGTCCCAATGTCTTTTTCCTGGAGAGGGGATACTTTTGATATCAGCCCCTATGCAGTCAGGCTTGTCCCTCAGAGAACCCAGATAGATATTTTTATCTTTTATTGATATTCCCTTGCAGTGCTTAGCCTCACAGCCAAAGCAAGAATTCAGATCGCCTGTCAGAGGGGGTTCTGGGTGGCCCCTCTCTGCTTGGTCTAGGGGCAGAAGTCCCCTCTTTTAGGTTGGGTAGAGATGGGTTTTGGAAACACACTGTAAAAAGTAACAACCTCATCTTGAGTCTTGTGGTCCTCCATAGCTAACTTATGATAATGTATCTGAGTAGGTTTTGCTACCAAATTATTTATCTGTTGTATCACAGAGTTAGTCCACCTATTTGAGAGCCAGGGACCAGCAGAAAAAAAGCAAAAAGAACCCAAATAATGGTCCCAAGATGGAAGGAAATAGGGTTGACAACCTTGGAGAGGCTGCAAACCAATTCTTGTACCAGCCTTCATCTGTCTCTTTCTCTCTCTGATTTTTCTTAGGGCCTTCACTACCTATTTCATGCTCTCTTTAACCCTCCTTGTCTTTCCTATGTAAAGGCAACCTTCTTCTTTGAGGGTTGTACACAGTCAAGAGCTGATACAGCCTTTTCTATTGTACTAGAGTAAATCAAGTCCAATAAGGATCTTTGCGATTTTAGGAGGTCTCTTCAGACAGCGAAACGAGGGGTTTCTTCAGATTAGTGATGTCAATCTCTAGCTGTTTGATGTTCTTGTCAGTGGCCCTTCAAAGGTCTGAGTAGTATAAGTTCAGAGGCCAGCATCTGGATTAGAACTTCTAACAGCAGACATCACCATCACGGTTGATTCATTTTTACCTGGAAAGGAAAAAGAAGGGGATTCTCAGGGAGATTTCCCTTCCCTGGATGTAAATTGTTATTCATTGTATTTATGGTTGGGCCTGGCTTTTGGGGGGGGTATCTATTTTTTTCATTAATCTTTTTGGTAGCCGGTTAGCTGTGCCTTTAAAAATAACTTTTTTAAAAATTTACATTTCTCATGTTATCCCCCTTCCCAGTTTCCCTTCTGCAAACCCCCTATCCCATCACCCCTTCCCCTGCATCTTGAGGGTGTTCCACTACCCATCCACCTATTCCTTCCTCATGGCCCAAGCATTCCCCTACACTGGGGCATCTGTTCTCCACAAGACCAAGGGACTCCCCTCACATTGATGCCTGATAAGGCAGTTCTCTACTATATATGCAGCTGGAGCCAAGGGTCATTCTATGTGTACACTTTGGTTCATGCTTTAGTCCCTGGGAGCTCTGGCACAGGGATCTCGTTGGTTGTTATTGTTGTTCTTCCTATTGGATCCCAAACCCCTTTAGCTTTTTCAGTCCTAACCCTTCCATTGGGGTCCCAGTACTCACTCCGATGGTTGGCTGTGAGCATCCCCTTCTATATTGGTCAGACTCTGGAAGAACCTGTCAGGACACATATCTACCAGGCTCCTGTCAGCAAGGATGTCTTGACATCAGCAATATTGTATGTTGTTTATTGAATATGCTCTTTTTCCACTGGATGATTTTGGCTTCTTTGTCAAATATCAGGTTACTTTGATCTACCTGCCTGTCTCTATACCATGTGGTTGTTCTCACTGTTTCTCTGCAGTAGAGCTTAAGGTCGGGGATGGTTATTCCCAAGAAGTTCTCTTATTGTTGAAAATAGGTTTCACTATCTTGGGTTTTTGTTGTTTCAGATGAATTCGAGAATGCTTCTTTTAACCATGTGAAGAAGTTAGCTGGAGTTTTGATGGGAATTGTGTTAAATCTGTACATTGCTTTTGGTAAGATGGCCATTTTTATTATGATAATCCTGTCAGTCCGTGAGCATGGAAGATCTTTCCATCTTCTGAGGTATTCTACAATTTCTTTCTTCAGAAACTTAAAGTTCTTGTCATATAGATCCTTCACTTGCTGGGTTTTCAAGTCACACCAAGATATTTTATATTATTTGTGACTATTATGAACACTGTCATTTCCTTAATTTCTTTCTCATCCTGTTTACCCTATGAGTAGAGGAAGGCTACTGATTTGTTTGAGTTAATTTTATACCCAGGTACTTTGCTCAAGTAGTTTATCAGCTGTCAGAGTTCTCTGGTAGAAATTTTGGAGTCACTTAAGTATACTATCATATCATCTGAAAATAGTGCTGGATCACGTGGGTGGTCAGCATGTAGAAGAATGCAAATTGATCCATTCTTATCTCCTTGTACAAAGCTCAAGTCCAAGTGGATAAATGACCTCCACATGAGACCAGTTACACTGAATCTAATAGACAAGAATGTGAGAAAGAACCTCAAACATATTAACAGCACAGGGGAAGGTCTCCTGAACAGAACATCAATGGCCCAGGCTCTGAGATCAACTATAGAGAAATGACATCTCATAAAATTGAAAAGCCTCTATAAGGCAAAGGACACTGTCATCAGGACAAAATTGCAACCTACAGATTTGGCAAAAATCTTTACCAATCTTACATCTGATAGAGGGCTAATATTCAATATATACAAAGAACTCAAGAAATTCGACTCCAGAGAGTCATGTAAACCTATTTTAAAATGGAGTATAGAGTGAAACATAGAATTCTCATCTGAGGGATCTCAAATGGCCAAGAAGCACATAAAGAAATGTTCAATATCCTTAGTCATCAGGGAAATACAAATCAAAATGACCCTGAGATTCTAACTCACATCAGTCAGAATTGCTAAGATAAAAATTTCAGGTGAAGAAAGATGCTGGCAAGGGTAAAGATTAAGAGGAACACTCCTCCATTACTGGTGGTATTGCAAGTGGGTACAAGCACTCTGGAAATCTGTCTGGTGGTTCCTCTGAAAATCAGACCTAGTACTACCTGATGACCCAGCTATACCACTCCTGGGCATATACCCAAAATATGCTCCAACATATGACATGGACACATGCTCCACTGTCTTCATAGCAGCCATGTTTATAATAACTAGAAGATGGAAAGAACCCAGACATCCTTCAACAGAGGCGTGGATACAGAAAATGTGATACATTTATACAATGGAATACTATTCAGCTATTACAAACAATGACTTCATGAACTTTGCAAGTGAATGGATGGAACTAGAAAATATCACCATGAGTGAGCTAACCCAGCCACAAAAGAACACACATGGAATGTACTCAGCAATAAGTGGATATTAGGGACAAAAAAAAAGCTTGGAATATCCAAAATATAACTCACAGAACATATAAAGTTTTTTTAAAAAAAGACCAAAGTCTGGATGCTTCAGTCCTACTTAGAAGGAGGAACAAAATAATAAATTGAGGCAGAGATGGGGAGGGACCTGAAAGGGAAAGAGATGGGAGAGGGGAAATGGGGGCAGGATCAGGTATGGGAAGAGATGGAACAGATTTATAGAGGGTCAGGAAAGTGAACAAATGTATGTAGCAGTGGAGTATGGGGAACTGAATGTAGCCACTAGAAAGTCCCAGATGCAAGGAAAAGCAAGAGGGTCCCAGGACCCAACTAGGATGACAATAACTGAAATACCCAACAAGAAAAGAGAAAACAGGTTGAGACCATATCTAGTCTGTGGGTCTGGGTCTTTTTAGTGGAGAATTGAATCTATTTGTATTGGGAGACATCAATCCCAATGATTGTTATTTTTTGTTATATTGTTTTTGGTGGTGGTTGTTCTGATGTGTGTGTGTGTGTTTGTGTGTATGTGTGTGTTTGTATGTGTTAGAGAAAGAGATGGAGAAAGGAGGAGTAGAGTGTGGTGTATATGTTTGTGTTAGAAAAAGAGATGAAGAGAGGGGGAGTAGAGTGTGTGTGTGTGTCTGTTTGTCTGTGTGTGTATTTGAGAAAGAGAATGAGATATGGAAAGAGAGAGAGAGAGAGAGAGAGAGAGAGAGAGAGAGAGAGAGAGAGAGAGGAAAAGAAAGAAAGAGGTAAAGAAAGAGAGTCAGAGAGGAGAAGCAGAGTGTGATGTGTTGTGGGGTGGTGGGCTGTGAGGGGCATCTGGGTAACTGGTCGAGCACAGGCCTCAAACTCCAGAGACCCTAAAGGGAAGATAGGTGCTTGACCTTGCTCCTGGGACTGGTTCCTTTCACTTAGGACAGCCTTCTACATCCCCTCCTAAAGAGAGGTTTGTGTCACATAGCACAGGTAGAGGGCAGAACTACAGGCCACAGAGCCTCAAGAGATTTCCATATTCATGAGTTACCTAAAGGCCAGAGGGTGTAGCCAATTAACCATTCCTTCCCAGAACCTCCTCTTACTTGCAAAAGGTCTTTAACCTCAGGCCAGCCCTGAGAACATGGGTACAGCTTCATCTACTTTCTGCCATCACAATAAACCTTTTAAGATCATGGAATTCCTTTCTTCTTTGTGGACCACTGTGGGGGACTGTGGAAATCTTCAACTACTGAGCCACTGTCTAATCTCCTGCCCAGGACTTCTCTACATTCCAGCCATGGAGACCACCAACTCAAGCAAGCAAATCTAGCCAGCTGAGGCCCAGCCAAGCGAGTCACCATGACCAAGAGTCTGGCACCAGTCAATCCCCACCCCACTCTTGTTCTTGCCTGGAGGTCCCCAACCCAAGAGCACCTGCCCCTGCAGGACCTCAGACTGGGATCTCTCCACTCCCAGAGTGAAGTTCTGCAGCTTCTCATAGTCAAAAGTCTTCCCAGCACTGCATGGAGTGAACACAGTTGAATTCCCTCACTTCTGCCCCCTGAGCTGTGGCTCCAGCCTCCTGGGGCAGCAGAAAAGTGGAATCCACAACTCAGCCCAACAGAACCCACATCCACACACAGTGTGTGTGTGTTTGTGTGTGTATCTGTGTGTGTGGGTGTGTGTATGTGTGTTTCTCTTCTTTTGGTCTCTTAAGTGTGACGTTATGAATTTCCCATGATTTCATAAGTGTAGTTATCCTCCTTGCTTTGTAGTTTTCACTTTTGCTCAAGTAGAATGGGTCTTGTTAGATAGATATTGTTTAAATTTGATTTTACAATAAAATATCTCATTTTTTTCATTCATGTTGATTGAAAGATTTGCTGGTTATAGTAGCCTGGCCTGGATTTGTGCTCTCTTAGAATCTGAAGGACATCTGCTTTTAACATCTCCATTGAGAAGTCAGGTATAATTCTAGTAAGTCTGCCTTTGTATGTTACTTTGTCTTTCCCCCTTGTATCTTTTAATGTTATTTATTTGTTCTGTGTATTAATGTTAATTATTATGTAGAGAGGAGACTTTCTTTTTATTTATATCTATTTGATATTCTGCATGTGTCTTGTACACTTATAGGTATCTCCTGTTTAGGTTAGAAAATTTTCTGTTATGATATTGTTGAAATTACTTCCTGGGCCTGTGAGTTGTAATTCAATTTGTCCTCTATTAATATTATTCTTTAGTTTGGTGTATCCATAGAGGTTCAGATTTCCTGAATGTTTTCGTCACATATTTTTGAGATTTAATATTTTCATTGACCAATGTATTTGTTTCTTCTTGTAATGTTGTAGATTCCTCTTCAATGTCTGAGTTTCTCTCTTCCATCTCTTGCATTCTTTTGGCAAAACTTTCTCCTGTTCTCATTCCTAAAATTTTATTTCCAGAATTGCCTCAGCTATTTTTTTCCTCAATGTTTCTATTTTATTTCAGTTCTTAATCAGTTTATCTGTTTGTTTCTTTCAACTCTTTGTTTTTCTTGTTCTTCTTTGAGGACTTATTCATTTCACCTGATCGTTTGTTTTGGTTTTGTTGTCATTGGTTTGGTTTTTGATGTGTGTGTGTGTGTGTGTGTGTGTGTGTGTGTGTGTGTTTCTGCATTTCTTTGGGAGATTTATTCATTTTTTTCTTTAAGGACTTCTATCACCTTTATGTAGTTGTTTTTTTAGTTCATTTCCTTCTGCTTCTGCTATATTGGAATATTTTGGGTCTGCTCTAGTAAAATAGCTAATTTCTGGTGGTGGTATATTCCTCAGTCTGTTATTGGTTAGGTTTTTATTCTGGCATCTAGGCACCTAAGTTTGGGGTAATTATAGGTCTAGGTGCTGATTTCTAGGTTTGTCATTGTTAGATCGGTATGTTATTCCTTGGTCTTTGTGCCCTCTCTGGATTTTCTGAGAGTGTGATGTCTATGTTGCTTATTTCCATGGGCTTCTTTATTGCTATTTTCAAGGAGATACTTGCTGGTGTTGTAGTTGGGAAAAGGAAAGGCCATGAGAAGACAGTCTTTTGCAACACCAAGTGGAACCCTGAGAGCTGTATCTGAGGGGACAGAAAAAGGAGTTCTCCCTAGATGGTTTACTTGGTCATGTTGTAGTCATGGCTTTTTCCTTTTCTTTCTTTCTTTCTTTCTTTCTTTCTTTCTTTCTTTCTTTCTTTTGAGCAAGGGGTGTCTGGCTGAGTTGGAATATGAAACACAGGAATACATAGACATGGCAGGGAGATGAGAGTGAGGTTGGGTGGTCTGTGGGATCCATAGGAAGCTTGGGGAGGAGATAGGGGGACTGCAGCTGAGTTTCTATTGCAGCACTAGGGGTAAATCTCAATATTGGGTCTGGGGAAACAGTGAGAGCAGAGAAGTTCTGCAAACAGCCTAAGTGGGCTTCTGCCAGGCTTGGCCTGCTGGTGGTTGAGGTTTCAAAATTACTTATCATCCTCTGTTCTCTCTCTCTCTCTCTCTCTCTCTCCCTCCCTCCCTCCCTCCCTCTCTCTTTCTGCCTCCTACTTGTATATCAAGATGTAATCTTCCATCTACTTCTCCAGCATCATGCCTGCAAACTTTCTAATATGCTACCTGCCATGATGGCCATTGACTCTAACCATCTGAAACTGTAAGTGTGTTTAAACATTTTCTCATATAAATTGCCTTGGTTATGATTTCTTATCACAGCAATAGAAAAATAAGTAAGATAGAAGGAATCAAATTTCCAAGCTATTCTATTATAACAAGCTCTATGACATATGAAATTAAAAGAATAAAGAATGTATGACCATGATACAGTACGGTTCACACAAACACCCACACATACATGCACATGCACGCACACACACACACATACACACACAGACACACAGAATGAGAGAGAGAGAGAGAGAGAGAGAGAGAGAGAGAGAGAGAGAGGAGTGAGAGATCTTTTATTTATTCTCTCCTTTCCCCTCCTCAAGCTTCCTATGGATCACACAGACCACCCAACCTCATTCTCATCTCCCTGCCATGCCTATGTATTCCTGTGTTTCATATTCCAACTCAGCCAGACAGCCCTTGCTCAAAAAAAAAAAAAAAAGAAAAAAGAAAAAAGAAAAAAAGAGAAAAGACAGTTCTTGGGTCTCACACAGCAGAAAAGTTTTAAAAAGCCACCTCTACTCAACGTTTCTATTTGTAGTTTTCTAGGAAAGAATTTTTAGGATTTTCTATTATAGGAATTGGGACGGGATATTGTGCTAGAGACTAAGTTTGCTATAAATAACTTCAATTGCCTTTTACAAGATAAGTGAACACTGGAAACAGTGACAAAACAATCTTGGTTTCATCTGACTCTAGAATTATCAACCCCTTCATTAATCTGGATACTCTTATAACAAGGAAGCTTAGAGATAAAAGACATACTATTAATAACTAACAGGTTTTATTCCAAAGATAATTTTTGTTTTTGTTGTTCATTTGTGGCAGAGTCCCACTGGGATTCCATGCTGGATTTAAATGCTTGATCCTCCTAGAGGAACAAAAGTTTAATATCTGCCATGACATCTATCCTCAGTCTTCTCCTTAACTCGATATCATGCTTGAGGACTCAACATATTTCTATAGTATAATCAGCTAACATTGACCTTTGATGTCTTCTCAATTTTGTGAAAAATCAAGAAAATTTAAAATTTAACTTAAAATACATTTAAATGAACATTGCCAAGATTCATATGATATTTCTCAAATGCATCTGTAAAAACCTGATAATTTATGCAACAGATAGAAGAGTTTTCCCATACAGCAGAACAGACAAGATCAGAGAAATTCACAGATCCAAATTTGGCCACCACCATTTGGACTTTCCAAACTTGTATTTCTGATGGCTTTTTTGGCTTAGGTTTCTTTTGCATGGCTTCTTTTTAAGCCATTCCTTATCTTCTGATTGATGTTCATGGCCATTGTCAGTCTCTGGCTTCTTTTGGCCTGAGCACTTTGATTTCAGTAATAGAAATGTTCTTCTGATTTTTGCCTATTTCTCTATTACTCTATGTGCTTTAAAATTGATTTGTTTTCATGTGTGTGTATAAGGGCATAGGAATCCTATAGATCAGGTATGGAAGACAGTGGAACAGTGGATCAGGTATGGAATTTGGCTCTCTTCTTCACTTTATCATGGGGCTACTAGGGTTAAAATTCAGGTTATCAGGGTAGTAACAAGTGCCTTAACCTGCTAATCCATTTCACCTGTCCCTAAAATAATATGTTAGACTGCCATTGTCCATTCTGCTTATACCCATCTTATGTTCACATGTCAAAGGACAGACATAGAAGCAAATTTACTGAAAATAATACTTGAAAAAACAAATATCTCCTTTTCTATATAAAGATACTTTTAATATACTAGTTTTTGTGATTATTGTTATAACTCCATGACAAAGGGTGGCTTAAAACTTAAAAATTGGTAGTCAAGGAAACTAGAAAGGAATGCTTTATATGCTACCATGCTTTTCCACATATCTTCCTCTTCTTTATTGTTTGGCTCTATGATTCAGCTAAGCATATAACTTGCAATTATCACAATTACTTATTTACAAAATAAGTATGGCATGTGCAATTGCAAAGGCATTAAATAAGATATAAATGAGAAAAACAGAGCCTTTTAGTTGTAATAATAATCATGTGTAATAAATAATTTCCAATTCCACTGCCTTATGAGTTTATTTCTCAACTCTCTGAGTTGGCAGTAATGCTTCTCTGATTGATAGAGTTTGGCTCTGGGTTATATGTATGCTCACATCTGCTCAACATGTTTCCTCATTTGGTGACCCGCAGCTACCCAGGGTATCTTTCTACAGCAGATGGCAAAAGCATAAGAGGAGAAGGCAAACCATATAAACACTCTTAATGGTTCTGTAGCATTATCTGTTGGCATGCCATAGGCCAAATCAAATCACATGACCAAGCCTTTCACTGGAATAAGAAACCACTCTATAAACCTTTTTGCAGAGTATGGAAAATTACTTGGAATGGGTTTTGTTGTGTAAAATTAATAGAGAAAATGAACAAAGAATTTGGAACAATAACCCAGTCTACTATAAAACTATACTTAGTAGGTAAACAATATAGCTAGAAATAAAAGTATTCAGGTTATGACTATAATTCATCCTTTGGAAATCCAAACCAGAAATTCAAGAGAAATTTAGGGAATATTTGTGGAATTTGGAATAAGAATTTTATTGGCCCTTTTGATTCTATACTACCTTTGAAGGACACAACATTTCCAGCAATTACTCAGGTTCTGACTCAAATAATGCTTAATTTCTGGTATTTTTTAACCCATCTTAGTATATATTCAGGGAACCACTACTTCCACCCTGCTTCCCTATAAGCTTTCTTTAGCTTGCAGCAAGGGCTGATTATATTTGTCCTGCTATTTCTAGAGCCTAGATCAGTGTGTGGTCCAGAGGCAATGAACAGAAGTAAACAATCATAAACACAGTGATTAAGAAATGGTTAATATGGCAAAAACTTAGTCAAACACTAGCACTCATTACTTTTTTATTACAATCAGCTAAATTCAGGAAATTGAAGCAAACAATAAGGGACTAAAACAAAATTGCATTTCCTTTTCCAGGTAAGTAAATGGGTCAAAGAAGTGTATGTGACTAGTATTAGGAAGGGCTTTCAATATTATTTTAAAGGGACCCTGCTCCCTTTCATAAAAAAAGAAACATTTTTTGTTATTATATCTTCCTGGGGCTCAGATATAATAGAGTCTAATCAATAGTTCTTAAGTTATTAACCCTTAATAGAGATGAGAAAAATCAAAAACTGTAAGAAATCTTAGATGCCAAATGACCTTGGGAGTTGGGGACTAAAATTTTACTTCTGCCTCTGTGCAAGATGAAATTAACCCTTAATTTGCATAAGCTACTATTTTTGATGGGAAGAGCTTTTACCCACAGCTGAGGCAACAGCCTTTTAGGCTGCTCATAAATAATTCTAATAGGTCCCATGTTAGAGATATAGATATGACTGGACTTTCATTATAAAAACAGCACAGAATCATACAGAATTGAGATAAAAATGACTTCCTTAGCCATATCAGAACAACAATGTTCAACACCCAAACCTACATCAATAATTTTTATGACTATATGTTTATTTCTGTCTTGTTATTTATTATATGTTTTATATAGCAAGGCACTAGGCTAAAAATTAGCATGGAGAGATAAATCTGTATGAATATATTAACTCTGAAGTAGTCCCTATATATTTCAATATTATCTTCATATATTTAATATTTAGTATGAGTCAAGGAATAATTAAAAAGATTTCCCAATGTTTTTCCAAAATATAAATTGTTTTGACTATTAAGTTCTATTGATCAATTTCAAATTTACAATATATATATATATATATATATATATATATATATATATATATGATTAGTTAACTACTTGATGTATATGTGTGAGAGAATGAAGACAAGAAAAAAGTGAGGGAAAGGAGAGGGAGAGTGAAGAGAAAATATGCAAGCACAAAAATGTCACAGTACACATGTAAAAGTGGGGAAATAATTTTTCCAAAGGAAATTATTTAGTCCTTCTTCCTTGTTGTCTTGAAGGGTATTTTTTTTTTGTCGCTGTATCAAACTATCCAGGCTCAGTGTTAGGACACTTTTCCTAACTTAACATAGTTAGTTGTTCTAGGATTATACATGGCTGTCCTGATACCCAGTCTTTTCTATGAGTTCTGAGGAATAAATTCAGGTTATCAAGATCATGTAGCATTCACTTTCAGTTACAGATGGTAGAACAGCATTCATTAATAACTTACATTGTTTCCATAGTTAGAGTTTTCTTATACAACATTGTCTATTTCTGATGATCCCCTGATGCATTTATGCCATAGATCATACAAATCTGAGAGTTAAAAATGTCTATTAAATAAGTGGAAAACAAAAAAAAGATGAAAAATAAGTGAAAAAGTAGAAAAATGAATATGACTTGATCTTTTTATTATTGCTTACCTTTATAATTCATACTGACAGTCAAGTAGACAGTTGATAGATGACAGATAGATACATATAAACATACATATCTACATAATATATAGATGATTGATAAATAGATGACAGTTTTATATATATATATAAAATAGATGATAGATAAATATAAAAATGATAGATGACAAATATATAGAGATAGAGATTATAGATACATAGATGATAGGTAGATAGAAAAATGATATGTATAGATAAATTATAGATGATAAATAACTGAAAAATACTAGACAGATATAGAAGACAGAATGATGAGAAATAGACAACTAGATTCTAGATATGTAGATGATTGATAAATAATATATACAGTAAATAGATTAGATAAATGATAGATACATAGATGATAGATTGAAAAAAGAAGGAAAGAAAGGAAGAATGAATGAAGGAATAAATGAAAATTTATTTTTATTTTGTGACCTGAGGCAGAAAACCAGTTTATATGGTATCCAGGAACTGCTCATGACAAGAAAGGTGACAGAAGGATACATAAATAAGACTTCTGATCACATCACTTCCTCTAGGGTCCTTAAGATTTTAGTACAGAAATGTCAAGAATAAGATAATTACACAAATTCTTTTGCCTCTTTTAGTTCTTGCTATGCTACTGGCCATGCTTCTATATACAGATCTCCTTACATGGTCATTGTTCGTATACATGTAGCATATCCTTTTAGGCATAAAATAAAGATTTAAAAGGTTGCTTTGATTCTAGAAATAAGAAATACTTAAAATATACTTCCAAGATGATAATAGTTTTGCATCTGTAAGTGCTGAAAATCCCTAAAAAGTCAATGCTGCAAATAAGTCATGAACAAATAAGTATGACATTGGTAAATAAGAAAAGTATCATATGTGGCAGCTAAGGGAGCCATCAATTACAGAGTCAGAATTTGATGATTGCATAGGATATGAAAATGGAAGTCCCCTTATTTCCATTTATCTCCTCCTGTATCCAGATACTTCTTGCTTATGTGATAATCATATCACTTTAGGTGTACAACCTTTTTTGAGAATTCCTC
This sequence comes from Grammomys surdaster, assembly GCF_004785775.1. NCBI lineage: Eukaryota > Metazoa > Chordata > Mammalia > Rodentia > Muridae > Grammomys > Grammomys surdaster. The sequence continues at coordinate 14,560,198 of NW_021604782.1, read as the reverse complement.
TCACTTCCTTTATATCATTTCCAAACCTTCTTCTTTATGCAGTTATCCCCATGTCCTTACTTCTTAAATTCATAATCTCTTCTTCAATTTTATCACTCTCGCGCTCTCGCTCTCGCTCTCTATCTTTAATTAATACTGTTCTGTATGTTTAGTGTAGATCATATGTGTGTATGTGTTTAGGGCTGGTGATTTAGGATGGAATAACCTATCAGGAGTTTGCTCCTAGGAGGACTAATTGCCTTCTCTAAATATTCATTAATTGCTTATATATCTTTGGGGGAAGTACCTTGAGATGTTTCTTCAATCCATGTTGACATATCTTCTGGTGTCATTGTACTTGTCTTGTTTAGGTGAGTGTATTGTTGAGATTTCATAAGTGAAGTGTTCCTGTCATATTTAGGAGAAAGCAGATACCTTTTTCTTCTTGCTCTTAAAATCTTTCCCTCTTTCCGCAAGTATCACTGAGCCTTAAGTGTAAGGGTTATGTTGTATATGTATCATTTGGGGTTAGACATCAGAATAACAGATATTCTCTGCATTTTGACCTGTTGGGGCTCTCTGGAATGATCTCTGGCTGCTGCACAAAGAGGAACTTTTAGCTAGGGATGAGAACTATGTCTCTCTGTGCAAATATGGAAAAGCTTTAAGAATAAATCTAGTAATAACAGTGTTATAGGAATAAGTGACCAGAGTCAATTACCCTTCATGTCTAACACCTCAATAGCCACAAGTATTTGGATATGTATACAGGTATAAATTTCCTCTTACTACATGGGTCTTAAGTATAATTAGATGAGTATCTATTACCTGTGATAAAAATGTCAGTATCAAGCCCTTGAGGCAATAGAAACTATTACCATCTTGTCTCAAAATGCTTTGTTACTCTCAAGACTGCATCTGTAAGAATTAGTAATATTTATTCTGAGAGTAAAAAAATAGGGAACACATATTTTGAGGGATAATAGAGGACAATGAAAAGATAAGTAAAATTGGAAGAACAAACAAAAAAGTGGAAGAATGGCAAGAGAAGGCAAAGAAGTTGGAGTACACAGTGATATAGTTTAGCAAAAGGAACATTTAATCAATTATCACCACATATTAGACACTGGACAGTGTGTCTCAAATATATTGGTCCTTTAATTCATACAATAACACTGTTGCACATAGAGAGAAACTAAATCTTGAAACTGCTGAACACATCTGAGAGTTAGTGGATGCCAAAACTGGGGTTGAACTCTCCTGTCACTCTGTGTACTTTCAATCACTTGGATGACCACTCTCATAGGACACTCATAGGACACTGCTGCATGTGCTAATGTGCTATAGAAACCCCACAAATAGTTGTTGAAAGTGTGGATATTTCCCCTGAGTCATTTCCATCTCAGTTCAGACTTGCCAGTTTTTGTCCTCGTAGAATCACTATTTTCTCCCGTTTACTGAACTTTTAAGTCAAACTCTTATGTGAATGTTTTTCTCAATGTACTTCTGTGACTATTTGGCACCCCATGTATATTTACACTCTCTTCTACAGATCCTAAGTGTTAAGCTTTCTTGTTTTGGAAAGAAAGAGTATAATACATAAAGTAAGGCTAAGGAATCCCTAATCTCAGGAATTCTATTTAGAGCCAAAATAGATCTGTTTGCAGTAAAATCTAGATTATAAACAAGCCTACATCATTTTCTGTTTCAATAGTGTGGGGCGGGTATGTGAGCACACCTAGTATTTAGTTTATTTCTCTGAAAAATCAAATATTTATAACCATGGATACACTGTTGAGAATATTGACACATATAACATATGGCACACACAAGGCACAATATAAGTAAGAACAACTTTTTCTTCTTCACTTTTATTACTTTAATGTCTTTTCATTGTCATTATGCAACTCAAATTTGGACCAGTAGAATAGGATAACTATCTGTTTTCATATATTCATGAGTTTGACTATGTAAAGTCTATGTAGAATTTAAAAACTTCAGTTTTCATTACTGAAGAATCAATGTTCAAAAATAGAAAAAAGCATTTCTCAGGAATAAAATAGGCAGCTAAAGCAAAACTTATGGTTAATTTGCTGTTGCTGTTTTTGTTGGGCTGATGTTCAACATTTATAATACAGAAGGGGCTTGAACATGATACTCAAATGATCTACTACACTGCGATTCTCAAATTCTCTTAGACCCATACCAAAGTCCCAAATAAATCACACAGATACCTGATTTAATTATATACAATAGAAATATATTTATGAGTGTGTTATCAATCGAAAAATATCTAGTTATGGTACTTCTTATTTATCTCTTATTTATTTAAAATAATTAAAAATAATATTAAAGTAATATTTTTCTGGCTTTTCCTAAACCTCAGCAAGCAAATCTACATTTTCCATACCTTTGTTATACTTTTGAAATACTCTCCTCTACAACCAGCAATTATTCCTCACTTGTCGGTTTTTTACAGTGTCTCTCTCTCATACAACATATAATAACCTCAGTTCAGCCTCCTTCCACCTCTCTGGGCTCTCCCCCTCATCCTCTCTCCCCATATCTACTCCCCATCTGTGAAGTGAGCTAATGTGAAAGGGAGCTAAGAGGAAAATAAATTGTGAAAGAAAATAATTTGAAGGGCTTCTTCCAAACTCCATTAAGGTCATTGTCTACTTTTTTTATTTCTGTTCCTATGATAAAATACTCTTGCAAAATGCTACTTAAGAAACAAAGGGTGTGTTTGACTTGGAATTTCATGCTACGGTACAACATTGTATGAAAGTCAGGACAGGAACCTGAGGCAGCTTCTCACATCAAAAATCAATTATTTATACTTCCCAGAGATTCAACCCCAGCAGTCAGAATCAGAGGACTTACTTGATTTTTGATGTTACATTGACAAGGTCATTTAAGAAATTTTACTTATTTTGTAATAACACTATATATCAATGAATGGTTATTAGGATGAATACATTGCAGTGTTTAGAAATGTTTTGATTTTTCTTTGCTTGGATATACAATTAAGTGATTTCAATATAAAATATGAAGCTAGGTGAATGAATTACACCAAGGTCAAAATATAAAATAGCGACATAATTCCCATAATTCTAAACGGTTATTCCCTGTATTGCAAAGGTAGCCAATATGTTTTTGGTGCAAATTTATATATGTAATATGTGTCACCCTTTATAGTTTTTTATCCATTCTATTTTTTCTATTATTAAATACTAAGTTTTTCTGAATTGAAGCTATCTGTAATGAAGGGAGGAGAGAGATGGGTGAGTTTCAAGAAGCATGTGACATGTACAATTCTCTGGAAACCCATGAATCTTAAATGGATATAGAAGTTGAGAAAGTTACATGAGTCCCAAAGTCCTCTCCAAGTTTTCAAAGAAAAATCAACTACTGGAGAGATCCTCCTTCTAAAGCAGTTTTTTAATTGCAGAGGGAGCACTAGGATGCACACTTCTGTTGCATTATCTCCCCTGACTGGAATGGTTTTCCATTGATGAAACTGTCTGGATCTCCCATGCTCATCAACACATCCTCTCTTGTATGCTTATGTAATTAATTCCAATGAATTCATTAGCTCACCAAGGTAGCCTTGGTTGGCATCATTTCTTTGGTCTGTAATTGGTACTTTATAGGAAGTGAATAGATATTTGTTCATGTTGTCCCATGAAGAGGCATGTAACATCATTGGAAATAATTGTATTTTGACTTTTCTCAATTACAACTTTTTCTTTATGTAAGATCTTGACCCTTATGTGAAATAAATTATACAATATGTGCTTTTTATGTGCACATCCTTCAGTTCCACATAATGCATTTAAAATTCATGAATTTGCTAGGTTAAATTATATGTGCTGGAATATAACATGGTTGATTAAAAGAAACATTCCTTTTCCTCATGGATTCTATTTATTATTAAACTGAAGTCGCCATGTACATGGCTGCTGTGACTATACTTGCACATGACTTTATTCATAGATACTTGTATTAGAAGTGAAATAGATAGATAATACATTGCTCCAAACTTGCAGTTAAAATGCATTTAGTTACTCATCTCCACTGTGAATGTATGATCGTTTCAAGGCCCATCCTCTCATTAACACATGACATTGAGAGTCTTTGCAAAGAAAATCACTGTGGTGATTGTGCATTTAGATTGCAGCATGCATTTACCTGATACACAGCTAGGAGATTTTTTTTAATCTGCTTGTCCTGTTTTTTGTTTGTTTGTTTGTTTGTTTGTTTTAAATACTCACTTAAAATACATTATTTCTTATTTGTGTTATTTCAGTATTTATCACATGATTTAAAATGCTTTTGGTTTCTGTAATGAAGAGAAGCTTGAGTTGCAGTTACTCCATCATAAGCAATTTAATTGTTTTGAAATAGATTTATAAATTTCCAAGTACTGTAAAAATATCCCATTATTTATTTCTTTATTATTAATAGCACAGTCTTTGAAACGTTAATGAAACAGTCAGAAAACAGCGCTCTGAGTAATTCTTTCAATCATGTCTAAAATGTCACCGTGTCTTACAAACGGTGTACCCACAGGAACATTTATTTGTGCATGCTGCCAGCCTTTAAGACAAGTGTTCCCCATCCTGAATAGGATTTAAATCTATTTTAACATGGGTACTTCCTTTCCAATCAAATAATAGATGAGGATAAATGAATTCATAATTACCCAACAATATTTGCAACATAAATTCAGCAAATATGCAAGATGTGGAGAGTAGTGTAAAACAGTAGCAATAGCACAGATATTGGAATTGAAAATCCAGATTTAGAGTCAAGATTCTTAAACTCTGACACTCAGTCCTCTAGAGGGTCATGAAATTCAATGTAAGAATCGTAAAAATTGGTCAACAATGAAAGGTTTCTGATTATATGACAACAAAAAGCTAAATAGTAATCAAATTCTTTTTTTTTAAATAATTTTTTTCTTGAATCGTAATTCATTCACACAGGGGTTATAAACACAGAAAGGCAGGATGTGGGGAAGGGAATGACATTGGAGTGTGGGTGTTCAGGGGGAATACAGATATCTTTCAGAACTGGGTATCGGCTGGGTGAAGGTTCAGCGATGTTTATCAAAGTGCTTATACATGTTGGATTCCACAAGTGCATTGTATCCTTGATTCTGAACACCTACTATATGTGCTATATCATGCACGTTCAGTCATGCCATACAATTCCAACAGCTTAGATATTGTGTTACAAATCAAAGAATGTTTACTGTATATATTATGTTGTGTGCTCAATAGAAGCCTAATGGTCCAATTATAAAATAAATACTTCCTGAACTGATAATATATAAAAATCAAACTAGTCTTTACTGTTACAAGAAGTATATGTGAGTGAATTTTTAGCATTAATCAGGTACAATTTGTCAGTATAATGAAGTTGTTACCACAGACATTTCAAAGATCAGCCATGCTCTACTATCTGAGTGATATAAACACATGCTCCTTATGCTCATAGCAGCCTTATTTGTAAGACTCAGAAGCTGGAAACAATGCAGATGTCCCTGAACCAAAGAATGGATAAAGAAAATGTGGTTGAATTAAACAATGGAACACTATTCAGCTACTAAAAATGAGGGCATCATGAATTTTGCAGGCAAGTGGATAGAACTAGAAAATATCATGCTGAGTGAGGTAACCCAGAAACAAAAGGACACAGTATGTATTCACTGATACGTGGCTATTTGCCAAAATGAACAGAACACTCATGAAACAACTCACAGATTGTAAGAAGTTTAACAAGAAGGAAGGCCCAATTGAGGATGCTTTCATCCCACTAAGAAGGGGGGGCAAAATAATCATGGGAGGCAGAGGTACGAGGAGACCCGGGTGGGAGTATGGAGGAGGAAAGGAAAGGGAGCAAGATCAGGTATGGAGGGAAACAGGAGAGAAGCCCAGAGGGCCAGGAAAATGAATAGAAATATGAAGCTGTGGGAATTGGAGGGCAGAGAGAACTTCTAGAAAATCTTAGAGAGCTAGGATGTGAAAGGTTCAAAGGATTCAATGGGGATGGCCTTAGCCAAAATGCCCAGTGATGGATAGCTAGAACCCGAAGAGGCCACCTCCAGTAGATAAACAGGACACCCAGTAGAGGGATTTGATGATCAGCTGAATGAAATGTTCCTAATGTAGAATAGAGAACACAAAATGAACCCAAGCTACTTATTATTTTTCCAATGTAGTCCTGACTCCTGCTCATTCTGTGATGCTAAATACATTGTCTCATATATTTAAACTCCAAAGAGTGCTTAAAATGAGGAAAACAACTGCTGCCTTTACCAAACTGACATTTAGGTGACCATTGCTATCTAAAATGTAAATGATTTACAATGAGTTGTATAAAAAGAACAATGAGAAAAGACAGATAAACACCAGATGGACAGCCAGTCTGAGTAAGGAAGGCAGAATGCAAATAGTCAAAACTAAAGAACAAATGTGACCAAAGTGCTAGGAACTACTGTTCTCAAAACTGCATTTCCTCTCACAGCATATGTCAGATTGACTGTCATATCAAAATATGAAAATATGAAAGTAAAGGCAAGGCTAAAGTCCAAAGGTTTTAGAAAGCTTAACAGGACAGGAATTGTTTATTGGATCAGCCAAAGTATTCATAAAAGAGGAACCAAGTTCTCACAGAGAAAGAAAGTCCAAAGCTAGATCAGCTGGAATTTCCTCTAAAGGCAAATGCCATACTCACAGAAAGGTATTAAGAAACTGAGAGGTAAATAAAGAGATTAAGACAAATAATAAATAAAACCAGTCAGAGAAGAAATAAAGTTCTATCTATAAAAGCAATGAAAATGGCACATGCGATCTGGATTCAGCTCAAACAGGTGAATCCATAAGAAATTCAAGTATTGAAATCAGCAGAGACAATAAGAACAACACTGGCACAATATGCTGTTCCAGAGCAGGAATATGAGACACCATACATCCAGAGGAACAATTCTGGGGGGATTTTGATGAGCTATTGCAATATTATTGAGAAGCAAAACCAGTATACTCTTGTTTTTTTTTAATTGGATAAATTATTTACGTTTCAGATGTTATCCCCTTTCCTCATTTTCCACCAGCCAGAAACCCCCTATCCAATCTCCCATCCTCCTGCTTCTATGAGGATATGCCCTCACCCATTCAAACCTCCCCACCCTCAAATTTCCCCACTTTGGGGCATCCAGGCTCACAGGACCAAGAATCTCCTCTCCCACCTATGCTCAACAAGGCCATCCTTCCTTACATATACAGCTGGAGCCATGGTTCCCTCCCTATGTGCTCTCAAGCTGGAAATTTAGAAACTGGGATCTCTGGTCAGTTGGTATTGTTTCTCTTCCCATGGGCCACAAACTCTTCCAGCTCCTTCCGTCTTCTTTCTAACTCCTCCATTGGGAACCCATGATCAGTTCGATGGTTAGCTGTGAGTATGTACCTCTGTATATGTCAGGTTCTAGCAGACCGCTAAGGAGAGAGCTATATCAGGCTCCTGTAAGCATGCACTTCCTGGCATCCACATCAGCGTCTGCCTTTGGTGACTACACATGGAAGGGATACCCAGGTTGAACAGTCTCTAGTCTCCTTCAGTTTCTGTCTCACACTTTGTCTCCATATTTGCTCCCATGAGTATTTTGTTACTCCTTGTAAAAAGGACTGAAGCACTCACACTTTGATCTTTCTTCTTCATGAGCTTCATGTGGTTTGTGAATTCTATCTTGGGTATTGCGAGCTTTGAGGCTAATATCCAATTATCAGTGAGTGCATACCATGTGTGTTCTTTTGTGATTGGATTATCTCACTCAGGGTGATATTTTCTAGTCCCATCCATTTGCCTAAGAATTTCTCGAATTCATTGTTTTCAATAGCTGAGTAATACTCCATTGTGTAAATGTACCACATTTTCTGTATCCATTTCTCAGTATGTTCTTAAGACACAGAGAGAACTGAAGAAAATATTATTGTAAGAATCAATGAAAAAAAGATATTCATATAAAGCTATGTAATTACAATAATAAAACTGCATGATTTAAAAAAACACTAAATTTTGAAGGCAATAATAAAAGATTGGTAGTTTATGTAGAGAAGGTAGATGGGGGAAGGCATGGATGAGTGAAACGCGGGCATTTTAAAGATGGTAGATAGATCCGACATGGGGGAGGGAAGATAAAAGCTCTGAGGGTGAGCAGAATGCACGGAAATATGCAACCTCGAGGGATGGGAAGTAAGGGGGACCCAGACATACCACAGACCTGGGAGGTGAGAGACTCTCAGAACTCAAAGGGAGGGATCTTGGATGAAATACCCAACATTGGGACCCAACTCCTAGAGTACACCTGCTATCCCATAGTCAAAAACCCTGACCCAGAATTGTTCTTATCTAAAAGAACTGCAGGAACAAAACTCAAGAAGAGATTGAGGGAAAGATGGTCCAGTAACATGCCCAACTTGAAATCAATATCAAGGGGAAGCTCCAAGGCCTGACACAGAGAGGAGCCTAACATACCTGTCCTTTGAGAAGTCCAACAAGCAGGAAACTGAGACAGTTGCAATTATTTACACCCAACCATTGGACTAAAGTCAGGGACCCTTGTGGTTGATTAGGGAAATGCAGAAAGAAGCTGAGGAGGAGGGCCACCCCCTTGGAAGACCAGTAATATCAACTAAACAGAAACTCTGAGATCTTCCAGACACTGAGCCACCAAGCAGGCAGCATATTTGAGCTGGTACAAAGCCCCAGACACATATACAGCAGCGGGCTGTTTGGTCTGGCTTCACTGGGAGAAGATATGCCTACCCCTCAATAGCATTGAGGGCCCAGGGATGGGGAGGCTGGCAGTGGTTGGAACCTCCTCTTGGAGACAGGGGCGAGAAAGAATGGAAGGAGGAACTGTAGGAGGACAGATTGGAAGAGGGGTAATGACTGAACTGTAAAAAAAAATAAAAACAATAATAATAAATTTTAAAAAGAGTATAGATAGAACCAGATTTCAAAAAGTGGTTGGTAGCTATATACTAAACCTGTATGTGCACTTACAATGGTATCTACAAGTTTTTCTCTTTGTATCAAGAGGAAATAGAGAGCAGCTCAAAGAAATAAGTGTGCAAGAAAATTCTTGGTGATAATATTATTTGTAGCCACCAGCAAAAAGGAATTAGATACCTACCCAAAGAGGAAAATGCATAATTTGTGATATTTTGACATAAGTTCAGTGATTGGAAGATCATACTACAATCACCAAAGTAAAGTCATAAACACTGAAAAACTCACAGGTAGAAAAGAATATAGAATATTACATAAGATGTGTGAATCATTCGAATATTACCATAATATCCATTGAATTACAATGAAGAAAAACAGCTATCTTCTTCTGAGAGTAAGGAAGAAAATGAACATTCTTGGAGAATGCTGGAAGTGATCTCTTTCTTGCTCTGAGTGGTAGTTACATGGCTAATGTATACCTGGTGAAAGCCAATTGAGCCCTTTAATTTAATGTGCATTTTTCTATGTATATTACCCAATAATAAAGGTGTAAATGTTGAATATAAGAATGAATTTTCTTATGGTTCAATTAAAAGAAGCATTCTGAGATATTTTGATTAATATAATGAGGCTCTCCAACATTGAAATGTTTCTAAATCCTGTTTGAATTTTAGTTCCAATTAGTAAAATTACTGAAGGATCATTGTGTTAATTATTTTTCTCACTAATGTGACAAACTAGTGGACAACAATCAGCAGAATAATATGTTTTGGCTTATCATCTGAAGGCCTATTGCTTATCACCAAGAGGAAGGCATGGTGAAGGAATTTGAGGTGGCTTGTCACATTACCTCCATAATTATATAGAAATAAGAGATAAATGGTGGTATTGAATGTACTTTCACCTTTACCTGGTTCTTCAGCCAGGAAGCCCAGTCTATGTGGATAGTTCTTAAGAGAAACAGGGTGGGCATTGCCTTTTCCATGCCCTCTGGAACTACCCTCACAGGCACACCCATAGAATATTTCCTGTATTATTTCCAACAAAGCCTGGTTGTTGTGAAGAGTACAGTCACAATCATTACAGGCTCACAATGATACTTCTGTTACACCCATTCCCTTGTATACCTTATGCTATGATTTTTTATGAAATATAACAGATACAACTGTAGTATTCTGCTAAACAATTTTGAGTAATGAATAAAAACAATCAAAATAAAAACAAAGAAATGAATTCCAGAGTAAGTTCTGTCACAAAAGGCTATGCGATACTTTACAGAGCACTTGCTTTTCTATATCTCCTTTTTCACACACTATATAATGGACAAATTGTATGTGCTTGAACATACCATGTAACACCACAAGCTTTCATCTATCAGGAGGCACTGTTTACTTTCAGTTTCTATGAACTCTCTAAAAACTGTTGCCTACTGTGGAGAAACGAGCTATACCGGTGGGAGCAGGCGACCAGCAACAACGACTTGAAGCCTCTGGGAGAGGCCGGTGCAGCATTCCAGAGGACACTAGAAACCCTGTGGGTGTGGCCAATGGCGGGCAGCACAACCATGAGGCAGCCTTTCAGGACATGCTTCAGGAATTAGACATTACCACTCTGATATTTTCCCTGGTCCTCTTTTGATTCTGTTTTTTGCTTCTTAAACAGATTAGTTACCTTTGTTAGAGATTTAGTGCTGTTCAGCTTTTATTGCTATGCCATCAATATCAAACCCTCAGACAGGGAAATGGAAGCTATGAAGATACTGAAATGCAAGATCTGTAATCAGATTTACATCAGAAAAAGTGGAGTTAAGTTTTTATGATTAAAAACTATCATTAGAAAAAATGGGGGAATGTAGAGGGAAAAGTTATGGATACTGGGTATATAGAATCCTTTTTAGATATAAAATATTCTTTAGGCTTTCTTTAGGAATGTGGAAAGACCAGTCACCACTACTGGGACTGGCCCGACCCACAAAGAGAAAGGAAAGAATGCAATTTAGTCAGGTGGAACCAAGCTGAGAACTATAGCGACAGGGCAAGGCCGAAGTGACAGGGCAGGACTACATTCTTGAGAAAGATAAGCGTACAGAGAGTTTTCATCTGATCCTGACTCATGTAGGTTGGGTTCCTTTGGAATGTTCCACTATTTTTATGTTATACCACCCTAGCAACCCCCTCACTCCCTCCTCATTTCCTTGGTTTGTGGTTTTTCCCTTTAAAAACACCCCTCAAACTGGCAGTCGGGGTCAATTCAGCTCCTGCGTGGGCATGCGAATTGACCGGCAGCTAGTTGTCACGCCCTAATAAATAACCTCGCAATTGCTCCGGTAAAAAAAAAAAAAAAAAAAAAAAAAAAAAAAAAAAAAAAAAAAAAAAACTGTTGCCTATATGTCTCTGGTAGTGAGCCTAACCTTTAACAGCTGATCCAAGTCTCCAGCCACTTCTTTTATTGTAATGGAACATCTCTCACTATTTTGTCATGTCATGAATCTCGTGAGCCTCAATGTGAAGGATGTCACAAAATATGTTAGTTCTTTCCTCATGTTTGTGATCAACATACCAAACAAATGCATAAATGCAATTTGCAATTTACAAGATGAAACAATATATATATATCGTTAGCTCAGTGTTTAGTGAATGTAAGTCCTTAAAGAAGTTTCTTTAAGTTTCTGTAAGTTTCTTAAAGAAGGAATGGCAGAATGGCTCACTCATGACAACAGGAGCTTCTCACACAGCTGCTGTGCAGATGCATGTGGATTGGGAAAGAAAAATAAGCCAGAATTAGAATCTTCAAACGCCTGGCTCACTTACCTACATCCTCTATCTAGGCCACATTTTGTAGAATGTCTACACCTTTGCAGAGTTCTGCACCATCCGGGGATAAGTGCTTAAAACTTGAGTATATTAGTAACATGTCATGTTCAAACCATTACTGAAATGCTCATTTGTATATAAATCATTTCTAAGACAATCAGAATTTTTAAAATGAATTTCTAGCAGTATTCCAAAGCATAGCTGTTTTGCTTCAAGGGAACTGATGAATTCTATAAGAATTTTTCTCAATATTTGACATTTTGTCATTTACTTGAAAATGGTCATAGTGAGAGAATTTATTGCATGAAACTCAACAGATGCCAAACACTAAGTAAGGCTTCATGGCCTCTGAAAGCTTAGTTGTGCAGTATGTCTTTAGTATGCTGCAAGTTTGGATTGCTCATGTTTTCTCTAGAACTGATAAAAACTTTGTTGAAAAAATCCTGATGAGTAGAGGTTTAATAACAAGGAAACTTGGAAAACAGAGAAAAGGGTAAGCAACTGGATATATTAAAAATTATTTTCTTTATATGTTGTAAGAAAGCTATACATCTTAACCAAAGACATAGTTTTCAGATTTCTTGTAAATGGTCCAATATTATCTCTCATCATTTCTCAACATTTTTTCCTGATGACAATAACTTTCTTCTCCGTGAAGGTCTTTGTTTACACTTCCTCTTGTGCTTACATTTGTTACATTCCCAAAACTGTTCATCTTTGGGGGATGATTTTTATGCCCTCCCATTTCAGACAAACATCTCCCTTGATCATATAAATGCAATGCCTCTCACAGCTTTAATCTTTAACAGAGCACTTTCCACATTTTGGGGTCATGTATTACTTTTACTAATTATATATGAATTTAATCCTTTTAGAAGACAATATATGTTATGCCCACACGTATTCAGTTTAAATTCCAGTGTTTGGTAGTACACTTTCAACAAATGTGTTTGAGATAAAGGAGAGAGGGGGAACAGAAGAAAGGGGTAGAAGAAAAGGAAGAGAAGAAAAAAGAAAAAAATGAAGTAAAAAAGATATAAATAAGAACTTAGTGTAGTGCTTAGCAAGTGTTTTAAAACAAGAATAAAGTAAGTAGAACATTATGGATGTGGTAAAAGGCTGTGAGTAATGGATTGGTTAATTTATTAATGCATGTATTCATTAAATTCTTATTTATTATTCAATCAGGATTTGAATAGAATTTATTTCGTATTTTTGATATTACAAATTAAGGTCTAGAAAAGGACAAAATGGAACATCTACTTTCACCCTTTGGTTATGAATTATCAGAAAGTATACTTTACAAACTAAGCACAATATACATATATAGAGATGTTGAAAGTACTAGTAACCACCATTTAACTTTGTGTTGAATGTATGGGCTGTAGTTTGTTTAAAACAGTGCAGGACAGGAGCATGAGTCATCTTAGGGTGGTCATGAAAAGAGTCAAGAGGGAGAAAGGAGATGAATGAGACATGTGCAGATCTTTTTAGTCTGGGAGAAAAGAACAGAGTGTAAAGCTGATAGAAAATGACTAGTTTAAGAAAAGCAAGGTAGTCTGGTACTGGTGGTCCTGATGGAGTTGAGAAAGTAAGAGGATCAGAAGAGCTGCTAAATCTGAAGAGGTTGGCAGAGATCATACTGTGAGATAGATGAAGAATCATGAACTGTATCCTTCAGACAGTAGGTAGTCTATGAACAGTCTGAGTAATATGATCAGGCTACAGATTTAAAAGACCTTTCTGGCCCCATTAGAGAAATAATTGGGAATGAGGAATCTAGAGGGTGCTAACCTAAGCTGAACGTCCTTTCAAGTAATCCAAAGAGAGATGATGTTGAACTTAGGACATCGGAATAGACTCCAGATTCACAGTGCACAGTGACAAAGACCTGAATTAAAAGCAGAGTTCATAATGGAAATAGTTTCAGATGTTCCCAGCCACTTCCCTCACACAAAGACAGGTCTGAAACAAAATAGTTGCACTTTCAAATATATTCAGCATTCTCCCAACTTTTACCATTTGGCCCTAGAAAATATCTTTTCAAATCATTCTGGAGTGAGAAAATTAGGAAGAAGAAAATATAGATGGAGATATATAATCACATAAAAAAGATTTATGCACCAGCAAGCACACACATGTATGTACGTACACACACCCACCCACCCACCCACACACACACACACACACTCACATACAGACACACACTTCTAAGATGCCATTTATGAGAATGGCAGTGATAGAAAATCCTTAATTCCTCTCTTCTATGACATACATGACCCATCTCTACCCAATTTCAAAGAAACAAAAGATAACTCAAGGATTCCTTTGGGAAAATAAACATTCACTATGATATGACTAGACGGTTTCCATGGTTATCCAAGCTCCTTTATCTTGTGATAATTTCTCAAAATGGAAATTCATTTTTTTCTGCTAATGTTACTTTCTTTTGTTACATGAAGGTATTCAAATTCACAGGGAGGCAGCTTGGGTCAAAGAAAAAAATAAAAAATAAAATAAAATTAAACACTCAGTCTTTTGATATTTTTCCACTTCCTTACACTTTCTATCCTGAGGATATTGTTGAGCCTTTTAAGAGATGCATAAAACAGAGTGTCTGTGTATGGTTGGAGAAAAGATAGTCCTAGCATTTAGATTTTTTTTAAGTATACAGCCTTTTTAGAAAAATAGAAGATTCTGTATAGTACTCAATAATCCCAAATCCTTGGAGCCCATTTCCTGTCTTCAAACATTCATTTCTCCCCAGTTAAAACACTTCAAATCCAAAGTTGAAGAATTAAGCTATAGCCCCCTTGCCTATCAGAGGAAACTCACCTGCCTATCATATGTTAGCCTCATCTGAGTATGCCAACCATGTGTTTGGGATCAGGGTAGAAGTATTGCTTTATGCTGCTCTTTAAATCTGAAATCAATTATGCATTAATCCCCAAATACAGGCAACCATGACAGGACATTTCAGTTAATGTCTTTCATTCTTTGGGTATAGAGTACATTGATGCTAGAGACTAGGCATGTTTGAACAATTATTACCCAAAAGAAGTAGCACATATCCTACAGAGCTCAGGTGAACTCCCTAAAGTAAGAATGACAGACCCTAAGATGTTGCTACTATAGTCCTGAGTGTGAGAAATCCTGACTCAGAAGTTGTGGATTCTGAAGACACAGGGACTATACACTGTGGATCAGTCATTAGGAGCCACAGATGCCTTTATAGCTGAAGGTGAGAGAATACATTTAAGTGCATTGCTGCAAAGCCTGTGAGAAAGGCAAGAGACTCATTCCAGTTTCCATACTTGTCAAAATTTAGATGTGTAAACTAGAATTTCAATCAAGACAGTCAAATACAACAAGCCAGGTGCATCTTGTAGATTTGTTTTGTTACTTACAGTAACAAAATACTAAATTACACTAAATACAATTTTTTAGTATATCACAAAACTTCACTATGATTCAATAACAAAGAAAATAGGTCTAAAATTTATTGATTTCTTTCTCTAGTGGGTATTAAAATATATAATTAAATGTTAGTAACAGTTACAGTAAACTATTTATGTAAATCTATTGATTTTATATATGTATATATTATAAATTAAAATTAAAATTTTGTGCATGTCTTGGAGACAGAAAGTAAGACACACACACACACACACAGAGAGAGAGAGAGAGAGAGAGAGAGAGAGAGAGAGAGAGAGAGAGAGAGCTTTTGCCTGCCTTAATGATATAGTTCCACCTGTCTCTAATGCCTACATTATTTTGGGACTAAAATGTATATAAGTCATCACACTTAAAAAGAACACTAAACTTAAGAAGAATAGTATAAACAATAACTAGAATAAGATCTAGTAGACGAGTTAAACTGTGCTAATTAATAATCTAAGAGGTATATCAATATGTCAAGGACTCTGAACTGGCATGTAAATGATGAATCAATTACAATTCCATAGTGAAAATCCTATCAATCTCTTCAGCAGGTAAAGATGATAATATATACGTCTAAGGATGTGTTTAGTCCACAGGACACACACAGGAGAGATCTGATTTGTACACACACACACATATTTGTGTGTGTGTGTGTGTGTGTGTGTATGCACGCACATATTCATGCATAATTATTCTTAAGGAAAAGTTTTATATATTTTAGTTTGAATATAAAACAATATCTTTCATACTCAATACCTCTATATTGATTTATTGTATTCATATTCCATTTTTATTCTCCTCATAATATTAATCCTCATTGTATCTTTCTGGTCTACCTTATCTTGGCAAGTACACCTCCATGTATATATGTAGAAGGAGATTTTTGTCTTTCTGGGCCTGGTTTATTTTGTTTAACATGTTAAGTTCCAATTCTATCTATTCTCCATAAAATTGCAAAGTTTTATTTTTGTTATTGTGGAATAAAATTACATTGTGTGTTGTATACATAGCGCATATGTGCTTTGTATTTCCTTGTTGGTTACATATCTTGGGTATGTAATAACCAACAACAATAAACATGAGTATGTGACTGTTCCTGTGGCTTCCTAAGTCAAACCCCTGTGAAGTACACTTCCAGGAATGGACCATATACAATTTTATTTCTAATTGTTTTGAGTAATTGATTTGTTTACTCAAATTGACTGAAGCAGTTTGCCTTTCCATCAGCAATGTAATTTAAGTGTTCATCTTCTAAGATTCTCACTAACACTTATCAGTATTTTTTTTCATTTCCTTGATGATAGCCATTCTGAATACAATAAGGTGGAATTGTAAAACAGTGTTAGTTTGCGTCTCCTTGTTGAATAAGTTTATTGAACATGTTTTCTGACATACAAAGACCACTATTATTTCTCTTGTGAACATTCTGTTGAATTAATTGGCTTAGTAATTGATTTGATGATTTTAGTTTGGGTTGATATTTAATTTTTTGGAGTTCTTTGTAGATCTTCAATATAAATCCGCAGGCAATTATATAAATAGTAAAACTCTCACTCTTTGTAGCTTGGTCTCTTTATTTTGTTAAGTATTTCTATGTAGTACAAAAGCTATTAATTTCATGAAATCTGATTTGTGAATCTGAGGTTACTACCTTTGCTACAGGGCACATCTTCAAACGTCTTGTTCATGCCTATGTATTGAAGTGTCTTCTTTATATTTTGTCTCACTGTTTCTGTTTGGGGTCTCATACTCCTCATTGGTTTGGAAATGATTTTTTTTTGACCAGGTAAAGGACAAGGATCTACATGTGAATCTGAAATTTTCTCATCCTTATTTGTTCAAGAAGCATCTGCTTGGTTTTGTCTCTATTCTCTACACAGTGGTTCTCAACCTGTAGGTCATGACTCCTTTGAATGTAGAATGACCCTTTCACAAGTGTTCCCTAAAACAATCAGAAAACAAAGATATTTACATTGCAATTCATAACCTAGGAAATTTACCATTATGAAGAAGCACGGGAAATAATTTTATGCTTGCAGATCATCACAACATGATCTTCATTAAAGGGCCACAGCATTAGGAAGGTTGAGAATGACTATTTCATATTATTCCATTAGTGATAATACTGAATATCTTTGTTTAACAGTATAGTTTGACATCATATTATGATACATATAACACTCCCCTTACCGTTTATGACTATTTTGCCAATTAAGTGTTGTTCATAATTCATTATAAATTTTAGGATTGCCTGTTTTTTTGCTTTGTTAAAGAGGTGATTCCAATTTTGGTAGAATTACATTGAATCTGTATTTACATTTTGTAAAGCAAGCATTGTTACAACTTTGATTCTTCCAGTTCTTAAGCATGAGAGGTCATTCTATCTTCTAGTGTTTTCTTTACTTTTTTCTTCTGTGTTTTAAAATGTTCATCATACACATCTTTCACCTCCACAATCAGGTTTGTTCTTTTTCCCTAATTGCCTTTGTTGTCAATGAGATATAATGAGGATTAATATGGTGAGGAGAAGTAAAGGTGAATATGAGTGGCCCTCCCCTTTCATTGGTGCCAAACAAGGCTATCATCTGCTACATCACCTGGGGCCATGGATCCCTCCATGTGTTCTCTTTGGTTGGCGATTTAGTCGCTGGGATCCTTTGGGGGTTGGGGGAGCCCTTTGGCCAACATTGTTATTCTTCCTATGGGCTTGCATACTCCTTCAGCTCTTTCAGTCCTTTCTCTAACTCCTCCATTGGGGACCCCATGCTAGGTCCAATGGTTGGCTGCAAGCATCCACCTCTGTATTTGTCAGGCTCTGGTAGAGCCTCTCTGAAGACAGCTAGGCTCCTGTAGCAATTCTTAGCCTGTTGGTCATGACCCCTTTGTGAGGAGTGCATATCAGATATCCTACATATCAGATGTTTAAATTAAAATTTATAACTATATAAAATTATAGTTATTAATTATCAACAAAAATAATTTTATGGTTAGAATCACCACAATATGAAGAATTGAATTAAAGGGTCAGTGCATTGAGAATCAATGCTCTATTGCAAAGAGCAGAGAGAATTGATGCATTCTAGTATTAGCTGGAAGCTAGAATTGGAAGAAAGTCAGTAGATTGTTGGCTTTAGGTTGATCCTAACTAAGTAGCCTTTAATGTATTGAAGTGTCTTTCTTCTGATTATTTAATGAAAGTACTCAAAACTGTAAAATTTTCTCTTATACTTATTTTTGCTGTATTTCTATGTGTACTATTCAGAATACTTTAGAGTCACAGAACATATGAGATGTCTCTATATATTAAGGGGATTTATTGGAATGACTTACAGTCTGTAGTCAAAGTAACCCAACAAATGGGCATCTCTGAAAGGGAAGTCCAAGAATCTAGTAGTTGCTCACTCTTGAAAGGCTAGGTGTTTCCATTGATCTTCTGTATAAGAAATAACCCTGAAGAAGTAGATCCCAAAAGATGTGCTGGCAAGTAAGTGCAAAGAAGCAAGTAAGAAAGAAGCCTTCCTTTTTCTACTGTCCTTATGGAAGTCTCCACCAGAGGGTATGACCCAGATTAAAGATACATATCATCACAGCTGATTTTGGAACTAGCACTGTCCCAGGCTGGCCTTGAACTCAGAACAGCTGTCCTCTATCTCTTGGGATTAAATGTGTATACTACTTTGCCTGGGTCTAAGATTTTCATGGCCACTGTGCCTCAAGATGTGGGTCAAAAGCCTGTGTCTTCCTTCCTCAAGTTCTGGATCACAGATGTGATACAGGGATCTACATCCATTTCTGTTTTGTAGTTCATGCCAGATGTAGTCAAGTTGACAACCAGGACTAGCCATCACACTATTGTTCTTTCTAAGAGTCCTTGTTTAGTTTCCAAGTACTTGAGAAGTTTGTTTTTTCTCTTGTTCTCAATTTTTGGTTTAATTCCACTATGTACTGGTGAGACAAAAAAAAATTTCTAAGATTTTTTCACATTTTTCATGTGGTGGATTGAATGTAAAAATATCCCCTATAGGCTCATGTTTCAGAATATTTGACCTGTAATGGTTTTATTGAGTTAGAAGGTCACTAAACTTTTAAGACATAGAGTGTTGAAGGATTATGTATGCCACTGGGGACAGGCTGTGAGAGTTTGCCTCAGTGCATTGCCAGTTTTCTTTGCTTCCTGTGTGTAGCTATGATGTGATATCTCAGAGTTCTCTTTCAGCTATCTACTATCATACTTTTCCCATCATTATAAGTTTTCTGCCTGGAATCACGAAACAAAATGTACTGCTTTTTAAAGATAAGTTGATCTGGTTCATGGTGTTTAATTACAGAAGCAGAAATGTAGCTAATGGGATTAATAATTCCTACATTTCTTACAATCTTACCAAGTTTTGAAGAGCTATATGTTGCTTCAAAAATTGATTATATTATATGTTATATTACATTATCTGTTGGTTAGTGACACGTAATCTATAGGTTGCCTTATTTCTGAATAATGAAACAGATATTTAGTACTATTCTAATAAATGTAACTTGAAAGTATTCACAGCATATATATTAAAAATTAATGGCAATAGCAGAGCATTGGAATGGGGACAAAGAGGGCATAAAGCGGGCAAGGGAGAGAATGCGGATGAGGCATGCCTATACAAGCCAATTGAGCAGATGCTGTAAGCTAGGTCTAGAGAAGAATCAACGTTAGAAGTGAAGACTAGGAAACATATTTCTTAAAATAGAAAACTATTATATGATCATTATTTACCTTCCTTATAGTGATTATTGTAACTTCATCTGTTCCTTAAACTGTCATTTAGACTTGATTTTGCAGTTAAGAAGACACCTGGTAATCTCCTTGTAAATCAAAATTAGCTAGAGTAACCTGGATTTTGCTTTTGCATGATACAGGGATTAACTGTCCAGAGGAGTTTGCCAATCTTCAGTGTGGTTTGACAAACTAAACATCTTACTCCACGTCCTCCTACAAGCCAGCTGCAGCCTTCTTCAGGTGTTAGGGATGACTGTGCTTTTCATGTCAGTTTTCAATGCCCTAGGCTGTGGGCTACAGGATGGTAATATTTGCATTTACCTTTGATGCTTAGTCCCATCTTTTCCCCAAGCCTCTGGCTGCTTCCATCCATGTTCATAGGACTGTGCCAGATTCAATGATAGCCCATTAGATGGAAGGGTCAGGTCCCTGGGCTTAGGGACATAAAGTATTGCCATAAGTTTTGTCTTTCCCAGCTGAAGACACTTACTGACAATGTCTATTTTCTAACTGACACCCTGCTTTAAAAATGTTTGGGAGGAAATGTGGTCCATGAGATGGCAAGTGCTTTTGTAACCTCTGCTTTGGGAACAACAAATAGACCTTTGTCTGCTATTTTGTAGTTGCCTTAGTTTGCTTGTGGAGGGCTTTTTCCTCATTGTCTGTGGCCTGGAGAAGTGAGGTAGGAAGTCATGTCTCCTGCAACATTTTCAGTTGAAGAACAATGCTTCCTTCGTGAAGGTGTTTAAAACTTTAGATTTTAATGTTTTTTTTTTTATTTTCTACTATTTATTATGGCATATGTTCTCCTACTGATTTTTTTTAAATACTGTTTTTTCATTATTGGTTCTGACAAATTAATAGAAATACAACAACATATTCATAAGTTAAGTAATAAGTAATGCACAGAAATAAGGCACAAACATATGATGGGAATGGATAGGAAGAAAAGTTCCAGCAGAAGGAAGGCATGAGATACAGGACTAGGAGGTGAAAAGGATTTAATATATACAATTTAGATAATAATAAAATGTATGACACTCACGATGCAATTAAATAATTAAGTCAAGAGGATGTTAACATAATATAAACAAACAATATAATTAAACTAGTAAAAAATGTTATCTGTCCCATTCCACAAAGAGGAAAGCAAATTGTTAGCTTCTTCTGTGTCTCTATGCATTTTAAAATACACAGAAGAAGCTACAAATTTTCTAATGATTATGGACTTCCCAGAGACAAACTGGAGAATGCTGAATCTTAATTTGTATAGTGCCACAGGCAGTTTATTATCTGTGTTGGACATTGTTATAAAATATATAAAAGATGGTGCATCTAACTTAAAATAATTAACTGGACAAATTGGGGATACAAAACAAAACAGTTTCGCAGTTTGTGAGCTCTTCTGTTTCCTGGTTCCTGTCACATTCTTAAGATTGAAAAGAGGGACCAGTAACAGAGAATTATGAAATATGTGTTTGTATAATTTTACCAATTAGCAACCATATCTCAAAAACATGAATGTATGTCAATAGATCCGTTTTTCTCCTAGAATTTCTTCAAATTATGAACATATGATTTTGGCTTTCATGTAAACATTCAAGTAAGTTAATATGGAAATTTCATCCCTGATCTTGAAACTGGAGTAGTCAGTTTCAAATACTGAGACTAATAAATTAAAAATCTTGACCATATTTCCTAAATCTAAGTATGGTTATCTTCTTTAGTTACTGAAGCTCAGAAGCCTATCCATTTAAAAAACTAATCCCTGTGTCAGACTATGTCCTTAGTTCATTGGTAAAGTGCATAGTTTCAGACTCTGGGTTCATTCATCAGTACGGACTCTATCAATGTATTTATCATTCAAAATTCTATTTTCATAAGTCTTACTGTCTTTCCTTAAACTATAAGTATTATAGTTTATTTTGAATTTTTCCTTAAAACAGTTTAATAACAATATGAATATTCATAAGAAAAATAAAAATAATACCTGTATTCTATGCAGTAATGACATAAGATACATGAGCCCAAAATGCATATCTGTGTTCTCACCACCGATGCCCACATGAAACTTTCCTTTTCTTTGTGGTTTCTCATTGAGGACTTAAATTCAAACACCGTTTCCCAGGGCAGTAAAGATAGCTCAGAGGTTTAGAGCATTAGCTGCTTTTCCAGATGTCTGGAGTTCAATTCCCAGCAATCAGATGGTGGTTCACAATCATCTATAATGAGATCTGGTGCCCTCTTCTGGCCTGCAGGCAGAACACTGTATACATAAGTAAATAAATATAAACAAGATAAAAACCAAAAACGAATCAAACAAACAAAAACCAAACAAACAAGCAAACAATTTCAAAGCCGGAGATGGGAATTGTGCCAACTACCTTGAAGCCCATGGGAAATCTACCTGGTCACTATTACTCAGCATCCTCTGTATACAAATAGCATGTGTTTGGTGATCAGGATAGTACTGTGGCTTCATGCTGCTATATAAAGCTGAAATTAAGTATGCATTATTGATTCTCAAATAGAGAAAAGTATGACACCTGAAATCTGGGATGATACTATCCATATTTTAATAAATAGATTCTTAGGGAGCAGACTTCCTTGAACAACTGTAATCTAAAGGGCAAAAATGAGAATGCAGCTACACCTCCTACAGAGACCATCATATCAGTGTTCTTAGAACCCTCACTCACATGAAACTTCCCCTTTCTTTATAGTTACTCTTTGAAAAACTCAGTGTCCTTCTCGTATAATTCTCATTCCCCAAGTCAGTGCATTAATCAATCACAAGTTCTTCTTTATCCCACATTCAAAATCACTGGGCAGTCCTGGCATTGATTAATAATGACTGTGATGAGCTAATTCATGCCCAGTTGGGAATGAATAATTATGAGTTTATAAGTGTCTGTTTGAGAGGTTGTGTGGACTTTAAAGAGGGCTATAACATTTCTTTAAGGAAATAGGAAATGTGGAATATCTAAGATTGTTTCCAGCTGGGCAAAATACAAGAAGAGATTAAACAATACTAACACTGCAGTATTTGAAAGTAAAAAGAAAGGAAATAAAGAGATTTGGTGTACCAAGCCTATCTAAAATGAAGCAAAATCAGTTAGCCTTTTAAAAACAGATGATAGTGAGTTATACTTTTCTAACTGGGAAGTACATGGTTACAACTCACCCCAGGAATGTCTGCTACCTCCATGGCTACCCCTCTCTAGCAGATGTTCACTGCTGTTCTGATCATTAACACAACAGGGAAGTTTTCTTCATCCAGGATCCAGGCATTGCCCATTCTCTCACAGCTCTACTGTTAGATTCTAGGATTTTAATCCATTCATTTGTGGTTGGTTTACTTTCTTATGTAATAGCCTGACAGTTAAACCAATTGAAGTTTATAAAACAAAGGTAAGCACAACTAATAAAAGACTGTTGTTAATTAAATACCCTACCTTTGTAACTTGGAAGGTATCCTGCGTGGAAAGTTTCCACTTCTTGATTTTCAGCTTATAGTAGTTTCCTCCTAAGAGCTTCCTTGAGGTTAGTCTGTGAAACAGGACACAATACTCTTTAGGGGATCACTGGACATTTGGGTAATTCAATAATGCCCTTCTTAATATTCATTGTTAAATTATTTGGGGAGAACTTGATATCCTCTTGATTAAAGGAGCCCTCATCAGTGAGATTCTGGATTTAGCATTATACAAAAACAATGAGCCGGATACTGAGGAAAATACTGGGTTTGATAGTGACTCCCTAGGTTCTTCCTACCTCTGTTGAAGAGTTCTCTGACTAAAGATGTTTAGAATACTCCAGCTCAGCCCCAAGATCTATGTGTGAGCCTTTCTGTATACTCATCGAATATATAACTTTTAGTTTTAGCAAAGAAAAAAATACCTTCTTCTTTAACTTCCTGACTAATCTACAGTTATGGCAAGAATAGACCTGCTCAGAGCATTCCACAAATGGACTTGTATGCCCAGAGCAGTGAAACCAAATGAAAACAGCAGGTGACCAGGACGCAGAATATGCCTCTGCTGTAAACTGCTGGTCATTATATTATTTGCATAAGATTAGTAAACTTTCCTGGATAAAAATCTTGGAAGGACTATAGAATAGATATCTAAAAATATATCTTCATAGTAAAGAAAACAAAAGATGCTTTCTTTCTTTATACATGACATAAAATGGCAGAAATATGTTCCCATTAGAAATGAAAAGAGAACATAGTTTACAAAATACAGCATGGAATCTCTATGTTTCTGTTACCATTTTGAAAGGTTTAATGTTCTTGTTTTCCTACTGTTGAATGAAGATTCTTATTTATTAAATGGAGACTTGTTCTACCTACAGGAGATAGGGTCACACAGTAGTATATCTATTGAAATATTTAAAATACTTAGCACAATGTATACCCCATAGTTTGCAGTTAGAATTAATAACGTTTAAAAGTGGAAGATGATTCCTAGTTCACAAATATAAACCATGTGACTCTGTCTTGGTATTTACTTTCTGTTTCTCTGTTTTCTTAAGCACACCACGAACAACTAGGTATCCATATAGTGCATGCACAATGAGTGGTACCAGAGAGCTGTTATGCAGCATGTACATCAGGTAGATACTCCTGGGAGTGGAGAGATGGCTTAATAGTTAAAAATGTAAAGTGTTGTTATA
This sequence comes from Grammomys surdaster, assembly GCF_004785775.1. Lineage (NCBI taxonomy): Eukaryota > Metazoa > Chordata > Mammalia > Rodentia > Muridae > Grammomys > Grammomys surdaster. The sequence continues at coordinate 14,535,511 of NW_021604782.1, read as the reverse complement.
GAGGGCTCAAGTTTGTTTCCCAGCACCAAGTCAGGGTGGTTCACAATTATGTATAATTCGATCTTGAGAAACTCTGACACCACCTTCTGGTCTCTGTGGGCACTGCACTTACATGTACAAAGCCACACTTGGACACACATAATATAAATGATTTAAAATTTAAAACCTTTAGACACCATAATTAACACTACTTAAGAGCCACTTTATGACATTAAGTTATTTGCATTTTTCCCCATTGACAGGTTAAGCAGTTAAGATGTATGGGATGGGTAGGGTAGTGGAGGGGTAACTGGGAAGGGGAATATCATCTGAGATGTAAACGACAGGAATGATTAATAAAAAAATAAATAAATAATACAAAAGAAAAAACGGTTTGATACTTCTAAAGACATTGGGTTTGTCTTTTGAAATATACTGATGCAATATTAATATTAATAACCCAATGCTTATAACTATATATTCAAATCCAACTAAAAAAATACAGTCTAAAAGAACATGAGCAAGACATACTGTTTCCATGACTGTCCTCATAATCTATAGTATACAGAGAATATTATCCATTTTACAAGGTTGCTTAAAGGACTCAGTGAGTTATAACTTGAACTTAGTGAAATTTGGTGATGCAGAATGCCACGGCTAAGGATCAGTTAGACACATTTTCATATTCCATTCCTGTTGTAGGTAACATTTGAGACGTGTATCACTTGATGAGAATATATGACTATATTTTTAAATTGCTCAATATGTGCCATTTTAAAATGATTATGTTACTTTTTGTATCACATTAAATATTCCTACTAAATTCCACATTAACTTCTGTAATTAGCTTGTACTTCAGTGATGAATACAAAGTATTTTTGTAAGATCCAGACAGGACCAGGATATTGTTGGTTTTTAGTTCATGAAAATAATGCATACATCAACTAACACAAAAGTTAGTGAAGCACTGTCACAAAGGACTAATTATTACCACCTTTGCAACCATGTAATGTTGCATGAGTCACTTATTTTTACATATATGTTTGTTTATTTTAATATCTAATTATGTTTTCTGCTATAGACTCATCCACTTAAATCAGGCTGAAAATGCAAATACATTTAACTTGAGGGGTTCGGTGAAATCTATGCCTACCTCCAGGAAAGAAGCACATAAGTGTGTGAAGATGGAAATTCTGAACCTTTGCTAAACTTATTCACCACATTCTGGCAAGGTTCTTCAGAAATCTTTGACTTTACCAAGCTGTTCCCAAGATTAGAATACCTTGTGTTAGCCACAGGTGTTAAGACTTAAGGACAACTTCTTTAATGCTTCTAAGAATCGCATTTCTCTGCCTGCTTTCATTTTCCCTCTGATGTATACCATATACTTCCAGTTGGAAATCATAGTTTGTTGGTGTTTCTTTCTCATTTCATTTCTTGCATGTACTCTAAATTTCTTCTTAAGGAGATTAATGTCACAGCAATATATTTATCTCCTCCTTTGCTTCTGGTTTATTTATTCAGAGCTTTATTGTTTGTTTAAGCCATATAGCATTCAGTCTTAAAGAGACCAGTTACTCTCACAGAATCCATCTAAGTAAACAATAGGAAGAATTTCTTTAAAGGCTTTTAAAGGCTCTCTTACTGAGATCCACTAAGAAGCTTGGTATAGAATGGGGATTGTGAACACTTCACATAAAACCAGGGTTTATTTTCTGCCCGTTGCCTGTTCGCTGTTTTATTGTTTGCTTCAGTGCATGTAACAGAGTTTCCACACTGCATACCCTGACTGCCTCCACTTGCATAAAACATGATGCTCTAACTCGAACAATGCTGGAATATATTACATAAATTTCCTTTTGATACCCAGCATGTTTTCTACTCTAATAGAATCTGAACAGAATCACATCTCCTTTCCCTCAGTGTTCCTGTTGTGCTTCATAACTCTCTCTTCGGCAAATCCAATAACCATCTTGAAGCCATTAGAAAGGGTGCTTTTCAATGAAGGGTGGAAGTTGCTCAGCAGGGCAGAGCCATAGATGATCTAGCATGCCGTTGAATGGTAGTATAACAGAACATCCTCTGAAGGCTTGGGAAGCTGTAAATCCAACATTTTTCAGTAAAATTCTTGCAGGATGGAGAAGTCTGTTTAAAATGTAAGGGAACTCCCTACTGTTCATTTTTTAAACCTGGTCATGAACATTTCTAACTTGTTTGTCTTCCTTCCTGTAGAAGATATGACAATGTGATTCACCTCTCATCCCTTCTCAAGCATCATACATTCCAACCTCCAATAGTGCCATATACTCTGCTATCAACTTTCTGTGCAACTAGACAAAGCTAGTTAAGACCAAGAAGATTAAACTAGACTTCTACATTCAGTGTCTTGGAAAGAGTTTGTTATCCTGATACAAAGTGGAAGAATGGTATCAGAGTACTTCAACACTTAGATATTTCTGTGGTGATTGGGGCCATAAAATACCCATTCATGGCGAAGAAAGAAGAATTAACATCATTACAAACACCACAGAATGGATAATGCTCAGATGACAACACAATATTGCCTTCAAATAATTTTTATGACAAATAATTAGCAAAACATTCAAAATATTCAAGCTAGATGTATAATTTGTTTGAATTGTTTCTATTAATTGGAGTAAAATTATTTCAGCTATAATGATCATTCATTTCTAAACAGCACCAACCTTCAATAGAGGCATATACTCCTCTGTTGCCTTCCTTTGCAACTAGACAAATTAGTTAAGGCCTAAACACGTTATTTAATAATATGAGGACTTTTTGCATTTGAAAATAATCACTGTAAATACCATGGCTAGAAATGCCAATGATAAGATCCCATTTTCTGGAAAAGCATATATTAGAATAGCTTTAGACCAAAATAGCCTCCGATGTCTTCACTCCTCACATGATGTCACAGAAGCCAACACAACGGTTTAACAGGAAGTATGAAACTGAATTATAACCACTTCTTGTAATCTGACAAGTTCATTTCAGCATTCATAGTGTATCTTATACTAATACTTCCCAAAGGTTGTCTATGGTGAGGTATGATGTGAAGCTCACATTGGGTGTTCATGAGCTATTCATTCTCTCATCTTCTTGAGTCTCTGTAGTGAACCACAAAGTTACAGTTTTTAAATTTCTTGACTCTCATTTTTCTCCTGAGCATGAGATCATGAGTTAATGAGTCAATAGCACACTGTGTGGCTTTTAGACAAATTCAAATTGTTTTTGTAAGAGAAGTTTGGCTTTCATTGTTTTTCTTTTTCCTTTTTTTAACAATTCTTTTTTTATTCGATATTTTATCTATTTACATTTCAGATGTTGTTCCCTTTCCCCATTTTAACCCTCATGAACCCCCATCCCATCCTTCCTCTTCCTTTTTTGCTTTTATAATGCTTAAATTACATGCAAGTATTAAGGTCAATTCTAGGTTGTGGAAATAGCAATACAATAGATGGAAATAGTCAAGGAACAATCAAGACAATAAACCCAGATAGTAAAAGAACAAGCAGTACAATAAACAGAGTCCAGTGATCACTCTCATGATCACTATTTCTAAGGGCTTATCAGAATGACCAAAACATCTGAGCCTACTTCCCTGTCCTAGCCCAAAGTCATTTTCATGCCTGAAGCCTACTATTTTTATTCTAGCTTAAGATTTAGATTCCTGCCTGTAATTACTTCTTTGTTATAGCCTAGAATTTAGATCCCTGCCTGAAATTTCTTCTTTGTTCTAGCCTAATGTCAGATTCCTGCCTGCAGTCCATTTCCTTGTCCTTGTCCAACATCAGAATCTGCCAGGCATCCCAAAAGCTCTCCACATCTCCCACTTTTTTATTGCATAAACCAGACTGAGCCTATCTTATGTAGTTCTGACAAGAATGCCATCCTTAACCTTAACCACTGTGGAATATGCATTATCAAAAGCAATGCACTTCTGTCTTAGGTGGGTAAGGCTCTGTGCAAAATCTTACTGTCCTTGGCTTGCCAGTCTGTTAGATTAATAACTCTGTCTGGGGGTCCATTTTCAGTTTCAAGCCACGCACTTCGGTTGCCAACATGCTGATAATGTTAAAGACAATCTTTAACATGATTGGCAGGAATAAAAGTATTCCAAGGACAAAAAAGGCTAGCATGGTCAAGCTATAGATTGACCATTCTTGAAGCTGACAAAATTGGAAATACTGACCCCAGGCCATAGATAATTTTTTCAGCATTATGTGCAGCATCAAAGCTTAGCAGAACAGCATTCTTTAAATTCATAATTTTACTATGCAAAGTTAAAACATACAGAGAGGTGTTATAATTATGCCAAATACCCTGCAAGCGTCTTTAAACTTTTTCACAATTATAATGACTATCATTGTAAATTTTAGAAGTAACACAAATCCATTGGTATCTGACATGACACTCGAGATGGTTCCTTACCCTTAAATTCTGAGCCTCCTTCCAGTAATTTGAATAGGATTAGAGCATCAATCTGTTGTCCCAAATGCTTATCTAAATCCTCTTGTATAGTCAACACATTAGTAACATTTTTTTTTTTTTGCTAAATGATAAACAAAAGTAGCTCTCTTAACTTCTTGTGTCAAAGCAATTGAAGAAGCAGTGCTGCTAGCTATTAATGTAATTAAAGCTGTTATACCAGCAATAATCAAGCCCACTACCCTCTTGCTTCTGCTTTAAACCTAACTCACTTCTTCCAGCACTTGAAAGCATTTTTCAGAAAATAAAGGTTTTCTAGTACTCAGGGCAGTAAGACAAATGCTGGTTGACAGACCCCAGTAACAGATATGCCAAGTTTCAACACACTAACACAATTAGAATGTATACAGTTAATGCAACTCTTTTGTTGTGTTAAAAATTAATGCAAGTTACCTCATCTATATTTCTGGGTTATAGTCTTAAAAATATAATCAGTCTATAACGAACCACTTTTTAAAAATGATTCATGATATTCTTCTGTGGAGTAGCACTGCTATTACTTCATTTAGTACAAGAATCTGTCCTGTAGTTGCCACACTGTCTGCCACACTCACTGCACTTGCTTAGGTTATGTATTTGAAAACTAATTGGATGAACTTTTTTTTTTAAACTGAAAATAGATTCTTATCTCATATAACAAATCCCAACCAAAATTTACTCTCCCATCATACCTCCTACCTCCCTCTATCCTTTCCCTAGATCCATTAAGGTCATTCCTCACTCTCCAATTGACTCCAGAAATATTTATGTTATAATGTGGATATATTAAATCATTGGAGGGATTGACTTATGTGCTAAAGAAGATGACATCCAAACCCCCTTTAAGCTTGACTACTGTTTTTTTTCCGTGACAAGCTAAGTTGTTTTGAGACTTTGATGTATTCCTTGACAAATTACTGATTAATATAGATTGAGGCGGTCTTAGAAGTCACTGAAAGAAGCTACTCTTCACCTGTCACAACAGATCAGAGATGAAAACTCTGATAAGTTCAAACTGGGAGTTGCAGGTGAACTTTTCTCTAAAGCTCTAAACACAATCAGTCCACTCAGTGCTTAAGCAAGTGTTTCTCAAGGCATGTTTGTAAATGTGTTTATAAAGCAAGAATCTTGAATCCATCAGATCTCAAAGAGCTAATCAATATATTCCAAGCTGATCTCAGAAAACCTTTGCCTTTGGGAAGTTTAATTCATTTCAACTTATGGCGATGAAAAAATGAGCAGCGAAGACAATTGGACCAAATAACCAGTTCCATTTTATATTTTTTTTTTATCTGAACAAGTTACCCTACAGACCAGAATGCCCATGAATCAGGCATGAGGTTAGTGTGTGTGTCAAGGTAGCTAGGAATGCACAGGGTAGCTTTGAGAGTCACTGTTACTCATAGTTCCAGCACTCTGACAAAATATTTATTCTAAAATGGAAATGAGAAGCCAGGAAAGTGACTTGGTATATAATCTACTAGATAAATTTTCTTTTAATGGTGTTTCTATCTGGATATAATCACTTCTCATAGCTAGGGTGTTTGCCCCTAAAAAAATAAATTCCCTAGATATCTCTAAAGGATGGTTATCAAATGCCATTTCCCTTTTAGAATCTGGCACAGTAATGGCATCAACAATTCCCAGGAGTATACTTCTTATTTTTATGCACCTGAAATAGAATCCAGGTCTATCATACACTGAAAGACAGCATAGCTCCTTGGCTTGTCCCAAGGGAAATATGCAGAGTGGCAGAAATGGAAATGTGCTATCCTGGGAACCCTGCAGTATTGCAGACAGCATCAGTGGTATGTGTTTGCATAAGTGATACATCAGTCTATACTCTTTTTTAAAATTGCAGTTTTAGTAAATAAATGTCTGCTGCCTTTAAAACTCAGAGACAGCAATGTAAATGAATAATAGGATGGACTAAGAAAAGATTTTCATGGAAAGAAGGCATTTTAAGAACTCATTAAAGCTGCTTTATTCTAGAAATGCAAACAAGAGTTAAAGAAGTCCAGATAGAATAATTGTGCATAAGTAGGCAGAAAGGCAGATCTCATTCCACCGTAGGCAAAGGCTAAGATGAGGTGAGTTGTCCTGATTTCCTCTGGATCTTACTCAGATCACTGCTGAACTTCTGAAACCGAAGGTTGTATCCATAAGCAGTTGATTTCACTTGAAGCCTTAATGGGCTTAAAATCAAAATAGCTTAGGAGGACTTCATGGGTCTTACTAAAGAGACTAGATATGAAAGAAGAGATGCTTGAATTAAGGCAATAAAATATTTATGCCAGAGGACAAAATGCCAGACATCTATAATGAGAATTACAGTTTATGCAACTGTGTCTCTCTCTTCCTGTGTTAAATAAGTCATTGGACTGACAGGTTTCCAAAATCCTGTCTAACTCATAAGGTAAGTTTTCACAAGTGATCTCCTACCACCCCTTTCTTCATGTCTCTACTTAAGTAATAGCATCGCAGATTACATATGTCAATTTAAAATTAACAAAATACATAGTCTCATGCTTGTTTTTATAAGTTTAGACCTTTATAATGCACAGTAAGAGATGCCTATTTTCAAAGTCACGATATACAATTGGTATGCAATGAGTTTATGGCATGGACATTTCTCACAGTTGTAAAATTTCATTCATAAATTCCTAAAAGTTTCAACTTTGTCCATAAATTGCCAAAGGTTAGCAGAGCATGACTAGAATTGCAGATAGAAATACATTATCAGTGGTACTATGTATGAGGTGAGCCACAATAATTTTCTCACTTATTTTTTCAAGTCACAATTATTCTTGCCTGCATATTTTCAGAAAATATAGCATCAATTAAATATTCTGTGACTGACAGGTCCTCGAGCTTCCATACATTTAAGTTTCAACAGATGTTATATCATGTTACAATGCTACCTTGTTTGGGTAAAAATATCTAAAATGACAATAAAATTACATGAGGAATGATATTTCAACATAAGGAAATGACAGTCATCATTTATATTAAATCACCACACTGTTATTAAGCAGTTTTAGTTGCTCATTGTCTCTAGTCTTAGAAGAATGAGCCTAAATAGAGAGGATGAAAAAAAAGTTTGAAGCCCAAAGTAGCTCCTGCCAGACTACATTACATAGGGAAATGTTGTATCAAAAAACAATGCCTATAGAGTAAACATAAGAAAAAAGAAAAACGAAAAACTTGTGCATAATCTTAGGCACAGGAAGTAAATAATGATAAGATTCTGATATGCCAAAGTAATTTGAGTTTTCTATTGCTAGGGACATACAAGAGTGTTTGTCTTTAGCATTTATATTTGAGGAGGTACAGAAAGGAAATCTGTCAGTGGATGTGGATGATCTTTTTCCCTACTGAGTAATATATAGAGTCATTTTACAAAAACATGTTCTAACCAAGTTATTAAAATTTTCTAACACCATTCATAGTACAGTGTCTTGGGGTGGAAAGTATGATGTAAAAAATTCCAGCCACTCATCCTCTGGAAGTGAAATGTAATTTCATAATTGCACCTATCAGGATACAAAATGCTAACGTAGAAGGCTGCCTGAGAAACTGTTATTTATGAAGTTCTAGATCATTTGTCCTAAGTAGCAACTCATGGAATAACATTCATCCTGAGTGTAAGACTAGGGACTGGAAAACCTTCTGGGAGCCAAAGAATGACACTTCTAGGATATAAGTCTAGGCTTGAAATAGGATTTTCCTCTGTGTCAATGAGTCTTGACACATAACTTCCAAGCCCATGCTGTGTCAGATTACTCAATGTAAGGGTTCTAAAGATAATTGGCACCTTGGAAATATTTCTGAATTTACAAAAAAACAGGAATTAATTCAAAATCAGACTCATAATAAATCAGGGTATTGCTTATAATGCTTGCCTCTGCTGTGTTACACTTCAGTGTAGTGTGCTAGGTAGTTTAAGGTCAACTTGACACAAACTACAGTCCACTTGGAAAAGAGAACCTCAATTGAGAAAATGCTCTTAACACATTGGCCTGTGGGCAAGCCTCTGGTGTGTTTCATGATTGGTTGATTGATTGATTGATTGATTGATGATTGCAGTGGGTAGACCCAGCTTCTTTTGAATGGTTCCACTCCTCAGCCAATGGTCCTAGGTGAGATAAGAAAACATGGGGAACAAGCCCTGAAGAGGTAGCCCATAAGCAGCACTCTGACATAGCCTCTCAAATCAGCTCCCGTCTCCAAGTTCCTTCTCTGTTTGAATTCCTTCTCTGCCTTCCCTCATTGATAGACTATGCTTTGGAACTGTAAGCAGAAAAAAAACCTTTCTCACAAGTCATAGTGTTGTGGTCATAGTATTTTATGACATCAATACAAAGATAACTAAGATACCTTAGCTTGGTCATACATCACTCACTCTTCACACTGTACCTGCTGTGAAGCCACCTAGTACCAATTAGATTGTTGACTATGTACCTTGACTCAGTCTTGAAATTTTTGTTTGTCATGAACTACAGTCTTTTTATCGTACATACAGAGATAGGAGTTTGGCCACCAAAGACATTTCATATTTTTCTACCCTCATTGGTTTGCATGTATTTAGTGTATCTTTGGATTGTATTGAGCAGACAAAGAAATACATCCATACAATTAATTTGAATATATATTTTGATCTTTAGGAGAATTTATTTATGATTTCTATCAGTAAATGTTTTACATACCCACAAATCTGGGCCACATGAAATTTTCTAGAGTGATAAGTAGTTAGGTATGAAGAAATGATAAGAAGCTTTGACAAGGTCATTGAGGTGACTCAGCTAGTAAAAGTATGTTTCACACAAGCCTGGCAACCTGACCATGATTGCTGAAAACCAATTTTTGAAAGAAAACAGATTCAATGTCTTACAGCTGTCATGGCAGGACTCCAACAGTGAGACAGAAAAGACAGGAGAATCACCTGGAAGCTCATGGCGCCAGTAGCCTGGATTATACAATACAAAGGAAAACCAAGAAACCCCTTTTCAACAAACTGAAAGTTGAAAACTGCCTCTGCAAAGTTGTCCGCTAATGTCCACTCATGCATGAGGACATGCACGTGCTGATTAACATGTGTTCAAACACATATACACACACATTTAATAAATCAAATAGAAGCCAGAATGTACTTAGTTTTTATGCCTCTTTCACAGAAAGACTTGTTTTATCAGTTGTCACTTCCTCAGATAGGGTCTCCACTGGGACCAATTTCATAGTGAGTCAACACAGATGAATTTGTTCTTTTCTGTTTGTGGACTAGATGGACTGTATTGATTCCTGGGACAATTAAGTTGTGAGCAGAAAATCAGACCTGATTTCAACCAACTCAGTCTGTATAGGGCTCTTCAATATAACTCAGAGAGAATCACCCCGTTCTATTTTCCAGGAGTGAAATATTTTGTCTCATTTTCTCTAGTAGCCTCAGATCTTTCAGCCAGTGTTCTGAAGGAAGAGCTATTGCTGAATGGGCTTAGAAAGAGTTGACGATATATACTGGACCATGCTTCAGAAGGCAGGTTTATTCCTTTTTAAATGAAGAATCTGACTTTCCTATTGCAGTTCTTTTTCAGCCTCTGGTAGGTTCTGTCTCCGGAGCAGATTGCTTGTCTTATATCTTTCCTTTCAAGGAGAGTGGTTGGTTGTACAAGTGGATTGAGAAGTTTTCTCTTATCATAATATTTTACTCATTCTTTAAAATTACAGACTGCAGATTATGTAGTCCTGATGCTTAATGGTGCCATATTTCTGAATCCCTGAACATATCACAACTGTAGGATTTCATCTTTTTATTCCCAGAGAACAAATTGGTTCATTTGTTATAACTCTTCTTTTAAGATTTATTTTCTACTTATTTATGTTTATAGTCTATGTTTTAGATGTCATATATGTGCAGGTGGCCATGGAAACCTATATATCATGTTCACCTGGGGCTGGGGACACAGGTGATTCATGGGGACATGAGGAATCCCATGGATGCTGGTAACTGAGCTGATATCCTCTGGAAGAAAAGCAAGAACTTTTAACTACTGAGCCATCTGTCCGGGTCCATATCTAAAACTCACAAGTTTAAGAAAATTGTGTTGTAAAAATAAAGTCAAAAAGGAAATACTTGATGAGGTTGTTTCAAACTTGCTAAATTGTTTCTGTATTAATGCCTCCTCTTCTGTTTATAGATTAATTCTCTAAAGAAGTTTTCCCTTAGGCTATGTAATGTGAAATTTGCTATTATATTTCTATTTTTACCTTAATATTAGTTGCAATCATATAACAGTTGTAAAAAGACACAGAGACAGAGACATACAGATTTTTTTTCTTCTCAACACAATCTCATATAGTCTAAGCATGCATGATCTTAACTTAGTATGTAACTAGGGCCATGTGAAATTCTTGGTCCTCTCCTGGTCCTTTTCTGCCACTGAAGGGCTGACATTAGGAGTCTACACTACCATGCTCAGGATAAACCTTGTAATTTTGGTTTATAGAAATATTCAGTACTATTAATGTTAATATTATCTCAATTAATACATATAATCCACTAACTAATGATCATTATAATGTAAATTTAGAGATTGGAGAAATTATCTGAGTTCACACAAATTATCTATGCTGCTACATAGCCAGTTATCCCATATTCAATTCTATAAAATAAGAAGATGTGTCATCTATCTTACTTAGCTTTGACTATTTGGGGAATTATCTATACAGTCTTTCCTTTGTGAATTACAGGTAATTTAAATCAAATATTAGCAAAAGCTATAACCATATCAAAGACTTTTAACACTCCTACATCAGATTCTTGCAATAGGAAAGTTAATCATCTATCGACTAAATCAGAGAGTTACCCACGGCACTTTTTGTGGTGGTTTGAAAAAGGTTGACCCTTGGGAATTGGCACTAATAGAGGTGTGTTGCTCTGTTGAAATAGATGTGGCCTTGTTACAGTATGTGTGTCACTGTAGGCTTTCAGGGCTCCTAGTGCTCCAGTTTTACACAATGTGAAAGAGAGCTTCCTGCTGGCTGCCTGAGGGGAGCCAATCTTCCTTGTTGTCTTCAGATTAAGAGGTAGAATTCTCAGTTTCTTCTCTAGCACTGCATTTGGCTGGATGTTGTCATGCTTCCTGTCATGATGATAATAGACTGAGCCTGTGAAGTTGTAAGCTGGTCCCAATTATGTGTTGTCATTTAAAAGAATTGTCTTGGTCATGGTGTCTCTTCACAGCAATGGAACCCTTAAGGCACTTCTCTAGCATGTAAACTTTGGCAAAGTCACATATCTCATATGGGGCTCATGACTCTGGAGGCACATACATTGGGCTAGTTGGTTAAAACATCCATCACCTTATGTGATTCAACCTATAAAGGTAGTGTGACATCCATCACATCTGTTCACTGGAAGTCAGTTACTAAGGCTACATTGTCTCAAAAGATATAAACTAGTTTCAACCAGTGTATAAAAAAGAACTCCAAAAAATAAGGGCTTATGATTTCATTTGAATTCAGGTATGTGTGATTCCACATCTTTCAATCATGTCTTCCATAATTTTCCAAGCCACACTGAAAAGTTCATAAAGATTATTTGTCCACTTAATTTGTTTCCTTCCAAAACCAACTGAAGTTAGGGATCCAGCCTAAAATGATGTTTTCAGGACTTCTTAATCTCTCATAAATGTTCAATGCACATTTTGAATATTAGAATCTACCAGAATTATACTATGAAAGATATAAACAACATCATTACCAACTTATAGTGTTTGAAAAACTCTCTTCTTAGTACATTCATAAGTTTGACTAAATCCACCCCTGTTTACTCTATGAACTCTTATTCCATGTTTATAATCACATATTATTTTCAACATGATATTTTTTTTCTTTTGACAAGGCTTATATTCAACTCAACTAAGTTTTTTTCCATCTAAAATTCTCTCATGGACACAATTTCTTAAAATTCAAGAGATACATTCCTTCTGACAAGAACCTTCTAATTCTCTCACAAATGTGATCAAGATTCCTTTCAATGAATCATTCTTTAAACAGACAGCCTTCTAAGGTCTCTTGGCTCTGAGATCATTGAGATACCGGATACTTTACTGCATTTTGATATTTGCTACAGTACTTGCTGAACCATGAATTTCTATGAAAGATGGATAAAGCAATGATTGGATTTTTTTCTGATATGAAACTTCTCATATATCTCAGTGTGTGACTTTGCATATATTTCCAGATGTTTCCACAATCTTTCATTCAATATGAAAATAAAGCCAAATACTCAAACCATAAATTAAACATACAAGTTATCTTTCTTTCCTTTTATGTAAGTAATAATAGTCTGGCAAAATTATACTTTTATAAGTTTCTCGCTTTTATTCTATTGTTGCTAGTTTGTTAAAATCTTGAGGTTTTAAAACCTTTGATAATTTTACCTTGAACATTATATCTCCTAAAACTTTGTGCCAGATGTCTGTGCATCAAGAGTGGGAATTTTGGCTTGAAACCCAGAGCTTCATCTCTGAATAATGGTAACAGTTTGATTAATGCAGCTGAATACTCACTGCTTCATCAACAAAATAAAAAAAATAATTTATCAAAACCCAACTTACTGGGATTTTTTAATTAATCAGTAGTTTCTATGATTTTGTTAACCCAGTTTACATATTGATTGATCATTAAGGTCTACATTACTTTCACCAATGTAATTTGAAGAATTCTAGATATGGAAAATGACTTATGGGTGGAGGTGTGTTGTGTATGCGCATGAATATGTGCACCTGGGTGCAGTTGCCCACAAAGGCCAGAAAAAGGTAGCCTAGTTGTCTTCTACCTTATATGAATGATAGGATTTGAACACCAGACCTCTAGAGAGACAGTGAATGCTCATAACCAATGATTCATTTCTCTACTGCCTTAATATTAAGAATTAAACACTAAAAGGATTAAAAAGTATATTTTATGCTTCAGGTCTGTATCTCTGCTGGAGGAGTTTGACAGGGCTGTCCCAATCCCCACCCCACAGTCTGCAGCTCTGCCAGGACATCTGCTGTAACCAGAAACAGAGGTGAAACCCCCGCCCAAATACCTACCCTAGCTGGGACCACCACAGAACCCACTGGATGTGGGACTCCTACCCTTGGCACAACCCCAATCTCCCTCCAGGTCTGTACCTCCTCCAGAGCAAATCAACTTGTCTGCACTTCTCCCTATCCCACAGCCTGCTGGCCTCCCAGGAGATCTGCTATAACCAGGGACAAAGGTCACAGGAGTATTGTCCTTACTAGAGACCCAGGAGGACTACTCTAAACAGGGACACAGGGGCCTCCTCTATCCAAGGACACAGGACGTCCCTACTCCCCCCAAAAAAAATACAGCACTGCCTGCCTTCCAGGAGGCCTGATCTAAACCACGTCACAGAGCTCTACTTGCCTCCAAGGAGGCAGACTCCAGAAGAGACACCCAGGCCATTTAATATCAGAGATAACCAGATGGTAAGAGCAAAGAACAGGAACACAGGTAGTATATGCCAATGTATTTTGGCGCCATCAGAACCCAGTTCTCCCACAACAGCAAGTCCTGGATAACCTAACAGACATGAAAGCTGGTGACGATTTGGAAAAAGAGGAATACTCCCCCATTGCTCGTGAGATTTCAAACTATAACAATCACTCTGGAAGTCAACTGGCAATTTATCAGATAATTGGAAATAGCTCTACCGGAAGACCCAGCTATACCCCTCCTAGGAATACTCCCAAAAGATGCTGCACTATACCAGAAGAAAACACACTCTACTCTTTCCATAATAGCCTTATCTTTAATAGCCACAAGTTGAAAACAACCCAGGTTTCCTTCAACTAAAGAATGGATACAGAAAATATGAATCATTTACACAATGGGATACCATTTAGCTATTAAAATAAAGACATCATGAATATTGCAGGCAAATGGATGAAACTAGAATATCATCTTGAGTGAGGTAACTCAGAGCCAAAAGGACATGCATGGCATGTACTTACTGGTAAATGGATATTAGCCAAAAAGTTCAGAATACCTGTGATGCAACAAAAAGACCATTCAAAACTTAACAATAACGAAAGCCCAAGCGTGGATACCTGAAGCCTCCTTTGAAGTGGAACAAAATAGTCTTCATGGTAAGCAGAGGGAGGTAGGAAAATGAATGGGAGGGGGGAAGTAGGAGGGGAAATGAAGGACAGGATCAGATATAGAGAGAGACAGTAGGGACAACCAGAGGTCCAAGAGCATGAATTTAAATGTAGAGCATGTAGGGTTGGGAGGGAACCTCTAGGAAGTCCCAGAAACATGGAAGATGAGAGTCCACCAGGACTCAGTGGAGATGATGTTGGTGAAATGTCCAGAAGTTGGGAGATGGAACTTGATCGGATCATCCCCAGTAGATAGACATAGCCCCAGTTGAGGCAGGGGGCCACCCAACCATTTTCAAAATTTTTAAACCAGAATTATTCCCATCTAAAGGAAATTCAGGAACTAAAGAAAGGACACCCAGCCCAGTAACTGGCCCAATAAGGGAGCCATCCCTTGTGAACACACCAAATCCTGACACTATTAGTGAGATCATGTTATGCATGCAAATGGGAGCCTGGCATGGCTATCCTCTGAGAGGCTATACGAGCAAATGAATAAGACAAATGCAGATACTTACAGCCAATCATTAGATTGAGGTCAGGTACCAACATAGAAGAAAAAGAGGAAGGACTGAATTATCTGAAGGGGATTGCAACCCCATAAGGAAGAACAATAGTTTCAACTAATCTGGACCCCTCGGAGCTCCCAAAGACTAAGCCAAAAACCAAAGGGTATAGATGGGCTGCTTTGTGGCCCCTGGCACATATGTAGCAGAGAACTACCTTGTCTGGCCTCAGTGGAGCGTATGCACTTAGTCCTGTGGAGACCTGGTGCCCCAGGGAAGAGGGATGCTGGTGGGGGTGATGTGGGCAGGTAGGGGAACACCCTCTCAGGGACAAGGGGAAGAATTTGCGAAGAGGGGACCATCCGGAAGGGTGACAACTTTTGGAATGTAAATAAACAAAATAATTTGATAAAAAATAGTGCAAAAAAGGACGAGGTAGCGATGCATGGCTTTGCCAAATTTGCATATGACAAACAAATTTTACAAACTTAGTCCTCAACTGTGTCTGTCAACTATCTTTCCCATACTGAATACCTAGCTATCGTATTATACACTAGATAGAAAGAATCCATAACTAAAATCTGTATTCTCCTGCAAGATGTGTCATTATGTTGAAATAAAAATAAAGTCCACTGCCATGTTGGCTTAATTTTTATAGGAGGATTGACAGAGTCACTGTGACCTGTTAAAGTGTCTGTGATGTGAGATTATAGAGATGCACATAATAGAATGAATACTGATTTCTTTAAGAATTTCTAGGTTAGAGGTCACAGCTATACAACGATGTTCCCATATTTCTCTCAGCTGAAAACATTAATATTCATGGAGTCCATGGGCTTAGGTGTAGATTGTTTTATGTGTATTTCTCCTTTTCTTTAATTTTCCTTATACTTTTTGCGATGAAATTATCATTAATATGTTACTGAGATAATTGTCTTCACTTATACACGTAATTAGCAAATAAACAGAAATAAACAAAAAATACTTCTTAAAATAAATGCCATACAAACACAAACTTGTAATCATTTACTGATTTTTAGAAAATATTGTGAAGTAATGTCATTTACAGTTAGGAAATACATGATTTAGTTATAATATTCCGCAGAACTAGTACACACCTTGCTTATTAGAATATTGATTTATAACTCTTAGTACTCCTCAGAATATACTAAAGCATTATAATTACATATAATCCCTATGTATAATCTGAACACAGGCTATATATTCTTTGTCTCATTTTTCTTTTTCCTAGTAGTAAGACTTATAAATTAAAAAGAAAACCTTATCATATTTTTATGACTGTTGGTGGTAACATGGTACTGGGTAAAGGAGAAACAATCAACACTTTGTTCTGGCTTTGCTTTAAAAGTATACTTTAAAAGTTTATTTCTATTACATACACCACAGATGTTTACATTTAAGAGTTAGATGTCCTCCCATTTGTGCAGATATATTCCTCTCTCTCATAGCACTGTCAAGACAGGTAGCTAAAGTTTGTGTACCTCCTACCTAGACCACAGTGACAATTAAGTAGTTGCAAGGATATTTCAGGCCAAGACTGTAGCTTTAAACACTGATCTCCTGGTAACTGTGGAAGAGACAAGATTCTCATTGTAATTAGCAGCTTGAAAATTCACAAACACCAATGTTTTTGGAAAAGTAAATAGCCTAAAAACAAAATAAAAAATATCCAATGTAAATAATATACTTAATACATTTAATAGACTCCATCTCTTTATCAATGATTAAGGAAATAATTCATGAGCCATTTGCATAAACTGCCTCACTGAGTAAACCTTATTACCTGTGTTTTGTGTGTTGTTTCCAGGAAAGATGTATCGGAATGCTTTTATTGCTTTCCTAAAACACTGCAAGGGAAAATTCTTGCGTACTGATGAGTTGAAGGTTGTTTGCCAATGATTTTCAAATTAAGTTTAAAAAACAATTATAATACTTTTCTGTTTAAAGGTATTATGTTTCTTATAATATCATTTAAATAGATTATTTTGATTTGTTTTTCATAACAAAATGAATCCAGTAACTTCCACTGTGATTTTTAATGTCTATAAAAAAGTGAAGACAGAAATAAAAAAGATTGACACAACTCATGAATTTAATGTGAAGAGAGTGTGCATTTTTGGTAGTAGAAAGTAATTAATGTTTGATGAGTAGATACTCATGCCAATTACCTAATATATGCTATGTCATTTAAGTCTTATAATTCAAACATGAATTAAATTCTCCAGCTAATCGATTCAGGAGCATCTTTACACAATGCAATATTACTGCTCTTTCTAATACATAGAAATGTAGATTTGATGATGGTTCATGGTTATGGATTATTAGCAGCAAAGAATTGCAAATAGTTGAAAATATGAAGGAGATTTTCTAAGTCTAAAGAAATTAACTTCAAGAAATGAGACATGAATAGTATTGTAATGATTCACATTCACCAAACAAAACAAATACTTCCAGAATTATCCTCACTCTGCATTTCCACCAGTATATGTTAAAGGAGACACTGTCACTAAAGACTTATACAACAGAATTGAAGTAGAAGCCATCTTAGGTTTTATTCTTTAGCTACAGTGTGACCTGGTAATTTTGTATCTCACACAATTAGTGATACATTCATTGATTTGTCTTTCCTGGCACAAAGCAACATCCAAGATCACAATTACTCTAGCCTTTCCAGAATTTAACTTCACTGTCTTCCATTTCTGGGCCTGAAGTTGGGTTAACTTTGATAAAGGACATCAGTTTTCCCCTGCAGAATCCACAATATGCAATAGGCACAGACTAGAGTTCCAAGTCATATTCTGTGGCCTCAGTTTGTCCTTGCTTTTCCTATTTTATGTCTCTTTTATCCTCCTAAGACAACAATTTCACATAATTTTCTCAACCCACACCAGAACAGGTAAGGTCAAGTCCCTATAAGAAACATATCATTGTAGTACTATTTTTCCAATTATATGCTACTTCCTGCATATTACATTTCTAGAAAACACACATATTGTCTGTCACTTTTTATATAGTTTACTTTTCTATTCCTGTACAGAAATACCATGATCAACATTATTTATATAACAGAAGGCTTATTTGAGTTTATGATTTTAGAGTGATAAATTCTATCACTGTCACTTAAGGAAGCATAGCACAAGACAAACATGGTGGATAAAGAAGCAAGTTGAGAGCTTCTGACATCAAGCAGGAATCACAGAATAAACTTCTGCCTCCAAGAAGAAGAAGAAGGAGAAGAAGAAGGAGAAGGAGAAGGAGAAGGAGAAGGAGAAGAAGAAGAAGAAGAAGAAGAAGAAGAAGAAGAAGAAGAAGAAGGAGAAAGAGGAGGAGGAAGAGGAGGAGGAGGAGGGAGGAGGAGGAAGAGAAGAAGAAGAAAGAAGAAAGAAAAAAGAAGATGATTTTAGTACAGAATTCTATCAGACTTTTAAAGCAGAGCTAATAGTAGTACTTCTCAAACTATTCCACAAAACTGAAACACATGGAACACTGTCAAACTCATTCTATGAGTCCACAGTCACCCTGATGTGTAAACCACACGAAGACTCAGCAAAGAAAGAGAATTTCAACCCAATTTCCTGTATGAACATTGAAACAAAAATACTCAATAGAATACTCACAAATCAAATCCAAGAACACATAAAAAACATTATTCATCATAATCAAGTAGGCTTCATCCCAGGAATGCAGGTATGGTTCAACATACAAAAATTGATCAATATAATCCATCATACAAATAAACTAAAAAAAAATGATTATCTCATTAGATTCTGACAAAGCCTTTGACAAATCAATAAATTTTGTGATCAAAGTCTTGGAGATATCAGGGATACAAGGCACATTCATAAATATATAGAAAGCCAATAGGTAACATCAAATTAAATGGAGAGTAACTTATTAAATGGAGAGATATTCTGACAACCTACTCAAACACTGGAAAGCTCTAGAACAAAAAGAATGTCACTAAAATCAGAGAGAGGACAAGACTATTCCCCCCTCCATATCTATTCAGTATAGTACTTGAAGTTCTGGCTAGAGCCATAGGACAACTAAATGAGATCAAGAGGATACAAACTAGAAAACAAGATGTCTAAAGATCACTATGATAGTATATGTAGTATACGTAAGTGACCCCCAAAAAGTCTACCAGGGAATTCCTATGGCCAACTAACTCATCAATCAAAGTGGTTGGATACAAAGTAACTAAAAAAAAAAATGAGTTGCCATTCTTGATACAAAGGATAAATGGGCTTAGAAGCAATATTATAAAAATTAAATGTACACATGTACATTTTATGTACATTTTATTAGAGCATAATCCACTCACCTGGTTTTTACAAGACTCTTAAATTATCTTTTAGGCTCTCTCTCTCTCTCTCCCTCCCTCCCTCCCTCCCTC
>NW_021604782.1:14490335-14515849 GCF_004785775.1 Grammomys surdaster | reverse complement strand
TCTCTCTCTCTCTCTCTCTCTCTCTCTCTCTCTCTCTCTCTCTGTATGTGTATTTGTTTTAAGATTTTGTTCAAGATTTCTTTGAACATCTTACTAGTATAAGACAGTAACTAGGGTCATAGAAGTTACTCAATATAAAGCTTCTTGTTGCCAAGAAACATAGTCTTAGTTTGATCCTCTGGACTCACATGGTAGGGGAGGTAACTGCTACTGCACAACTGACCTCTACGTAGTTGCAAGGTATTATAGATATAGGCTACTTGGATTAAGTAAATTTACAAATGAATGCATATATAACTAAAATGTAATCATATATATATTTTAAATCATTGTCTAATCACTACTGAAACTTTTACCCTAAAATTCTGTAGCATGGAGATAACCTTGGCTTTAAGAATACAACTGAAAGTTGACATCTAAAACACAAAGTTTACTACATGTTCAGGTTGACAGGATTTGACACTATGATTTTTGTCCCTGAGATCTCTGTTTGGAGAATTATGAGTTCAAAGCCAGCTTTAGGCACACAGGAAGGCCTTGTTTTAAAATAAAATATACAATAAGAGTTTAATAATATCATTATAAATAATATGTGTCTGCATTTGATGAATAGCTAATATTTCTATGTTTCTTTTAAGCATTCATACTTTGCATATATAAAAATTATAAAACACAGTAAACATTGATGGTATTATTCTTCTTAGATTATACCCACAAAATATATACAAAATATTAGCAAGACACCTAGCCAAGAGTCTTTTGATTTCAAAGAAATGAGAAAATACTTTTGTGTTGTGTTTGATAACTCAAACTCATGTTGAATATTTTGCCTATCCTAAATACTGATTTTTCTCTTTATTCTGATGCCATGAAATGCCAAAAAATGAAAATACTGTGCAGATTCTCTCTCTTCTAATTTCCTTGAGGTCTCATGTTCTCTACCATAATGTGTCATTCCTGGTCACGTTTGATATAGCATCACAACATCTTTTTGATGTCACGACTGTGCTTCAAATATGCCACTGCCAGTTTGACTTGTCGAAAGCCTGAAAGAACATGTTTTAAGCATTCAGTTAGCATCCTTCTCAAAAGGAAAAAACACCACTTCTAATGAGTATTTGAGAGCACAGTGGATTGCAGAAACTATTTTCTAAGATCTGTCACAAATGATATACTTTTATTAGTTTTAATGGCCCTCAGCTACAGGCATGGAATATAAGTGAAAATTAAGATATTTTTCATGAGATGAAAATAGATTCAATCAGGGCATGTTTCCCTCCCTACCTCTTCCTATTTACTTATTTATTTTATTTATTTGCTTATTTATATGTTTAGTTAGATTTTTTGACAGATGATCGTGGCTAAAAGGAAATAATAGTACAAGATGAGAACACCATGTGTTCTTCCATAAGATCAAAGCAGTTCTTGTTCCAGAATTTCCTCTATTTATTGTATATAAACTGTTTGGTTTGCCAAGCTCATAGGAGGATAGCAGAGGACCAATATAGCAGGCTACAATTGTATCTTGGCAAGGGACAAGAAATATTTTCTCAAACTTAAGGTTTGCTACCTGTGCAAGTAATAATAGAGACAATCAGGAATTCCACTTGTTACCTTTAATTCAAAGTCTTTTGGTTGTTACTTCGGTTTTTCTCTACTTTCTTCCTTTCATTTAGAATATTATTTTTTCAGATATGGATTGATAGGACAATGGGTAAGAGTATTTGCTAAAGAAGTGTGAAGACCTGAGTTTGGATGGCTATTCTTTAGTTAGAAAGCTGAGGATGATGCCCTGTGCTTTTAAGCTTAAGCCCAAGAATGGCAGATTCAAGAGACTTCTGGGACTTGCTGAGCTAGAAAAAAATCAGAGAGCTTGAGCTTCATTGTGAGAACTTGTATCATAGGAATAAGGGAGAGAGTGGAAGAGTAAGATACTTGATGTCTTGAGGCCACAACATGCATATTTGTAGAAGAGCATACCTGTACACACATGGCAAAACACATTTGTCACACATGCACATGTGTCAGAATGTACACAGAGTTTTATTTTTTGTCAAGTGTCACTCAACAGCAGTGTCTTCTGAATGGATATCTATATTTTATACTTCACAAATAATTGAAGTGTATTTAGCAAGCAGTTGAAGATTTCGGAAGACCGTTCTTATTGCTTTTGTGTGTATAGATATGTAATAGGATGTTTGATTGTGAATCTGATATTACTCATTGCATAAACATGGCCCTAGCATCTTCCCATTCTTTGTGCCTAGCCAACTGCACAGTCAAAAAGGCAGATTATGAGGAACAAAAAGTTTCTATTGCCTATGATGCTCAGTTTGTGCCATAATAACCTCAAGCAAGTTATTTAAACCAATTTCATCACACTTCACTCATTCTCAAAGGCTTGGACTATGAAAAGAACACCACAGACAAACAAGAGGAATACATGTCTTGCCTTAATGAAGATTATGATTAATCTAAGAAGGTGGCATCTAAGTATCATGGATGCCTTAGGATTGAACTGCATTCCAATAGAAGGTAAGGATTACTGCACTAATTTCTGGGACTTTTGTAGCAAAAGATCATAGCCTATACGGATTCAACAGCCACAATGAATTTTCTTTCTGAGTTCTACAGTCTAGGACTTTGACATAAAAGAGAGAATATAGGCAACCACAAATTCCAGTTGTTATTTCTAATTTATAATGCCCTTTGCTTGTGGGTTCTGTTTTTCTCTACCTCCTTACTTTCATTCAGAATTTTATTTTTGTTATGGAAAGCTAGCTAAGTGAGTAAGTGTTTGATGAAGAAGGGTGAGGACCCAAGTGTGGAGCCCTAGCTTCCATTCAGGTGCTGGTTAGGACCTGGTTAGGGGCTTTCTCCCAGGCATACGAACAGTGCCTTCTTCTAGTGTCTTTCCTCTGAATCCCCTGAGTTCTCTTTATAATGACAGTGTTCATGGTGTAATTGTGTCTCCTCTACTTCTGCTACTTGTGAGTGCCTTTGTTTAAATGTACTATCTCTAAGTGAGTCACATTCTGAGAAATTTGGAGTTAAAATATCCAAATGCGAATTTCAGCAACACAGTTCAGTCCATAATAATTATTATAGGCAAATAATCTACCAGTAAAGCAGGGGTTTGGGGGTATGGTCAGCAGTAATGTGACAATGAAGGGAAATGATGGCTTTGATGCAAACCATTAGAAGCAGAGAGAGATGCTGCTGTAGGTATCTGGTAAAAGTGTGACTCATCAGAGAGAACAGTCAATCTGAAATTCCTGTAATAATCAGTAATGTCCAAAACCCAGAGGTATGGTCCCTTTACCTATATGGAAAAGGTGAACTGTAGCCTGGATCATAGAAGCAAAAATATTTTTCAGGACATTTTGGGTAAGTAAAAGTAATTGAAAATGAGCTTTTGCCCTAGAAGAACTTAGGCTCATTGGAAATTCTTAGTTCCTGCAGATGTTCACTCCATTTACTGATTTGAAAGTAACCCACACACCACAAGTTCTCAACTGGGAATCCACTGGTACTTTGAGCCTTAAAAAAAAAAAAAAAAAAAACTGTGGAAACTGGCCTAGGCATTCTGAAATTCAAGAGCATTCCTGGTTTCTACCTATCAGATGCTTGGTGCTTCCTGAGTGCCATCTGTAGAAATCAAAACTATTCTGAACAACGCTATTTCTTTCAGCAGCATGCAGTTTCCTTCTCTTGTAAGTAAAGAAGAGAAAGAGAGTAAAGAAAGACATGACTGCAATTGGTCAAGCTAGAAATAAAATGCTATCATTCTGGTTACTTGAAAGTTAATCAGTTAACTTTGAATATTCACAGTGAACATAGACTGGGACTGAACAAATAAAATGGCTCCATGTATTTTCTTCTAACCAAAAAAGTGAAATTAAAGAGAATTGGATTTACCTTCCTACTAAAGCAGGGAGTGCTGAACATACAGATGGTTTCATTGATAATGGACTTCATACCAAGTGACAAGAAAGAAGAAGGTATATATAATAAACTGATTTTTAGAAAAGATACTTTCTTATGAAGTAGAAGCAAGATCATCATCAAATAGAGGTAGAAGACATGCGAAGACTTAAAACAAATGCGAAGGTTTACCCTTGTGTTCCTGAAGATGTGGCTACAATAGTCTACACAATATATTTTCAGTATTTCTTTTAATGACATAACTGTATGTTGCAAAAAAACATTTACTGGCAATGTGCTTTGGGGTTCTATTGCTTTCCATCGTTCTTTAGCTTGACACATTTTTTAAAATTAGAAATACATAAAATAGCTAGTATTCTTCTAGAAATTAACTGTTGGGTAAAGTGGGGGTCCTGCAAATGCATCACCATGGGGCTAGGATGTAGGAAGTTTGATTGTGTTTACCCCACACCAGTGCCAGGAGGGAGTCTGGCTATATGAAGCCACAGAACCTCCCCTCCTCTCTGGAGATGGGGGAGTGCAGTCAGAACTAGCTCTGGAGTCCCTGGGCCTGTAGAGCGACCAAGGACCATCTACTTCTCAGGCTCTTGGGAACCCAGGCACCTCTGGAAGGCACAGAAGAGCTGAGAACAAAGCTGGGGCCCAGGGGCTGGACTGACCCACAGCCAAAGGGGAGGGGAGAGAGTGTTCTGCTGTATCCTGTGGGGATGAGGGGTCTGTCTGCTTGGTCACTGTGGCTGGAAACGCAGAGAGATCTTCTGCAGGAGATTAGATGTGGCTCCTTAGATGAAGACCTGTTCCATTGTACCCCACAGTGGGTCCTGATGAAAGAAACAATCCATGGTTTTAAGGCTTTTATTGTCATGATGGAGAGTGGATGAGTAAAAAATGTGTCCTGTTTTCTCAGGGCGAGACTGAGGTTTAATATCTTTTGTAGGGAGAGTGTCTGAGAAGGAAGGCTTAACTAACTAAGACCTTCTGGCCTTTAGGTACCTCATTAATATGGAAATATGTCTTGAGGCTACATGAAATCCACTACCTGTAGAGGGTCTAGGGGCATTGCCCTTATGAGACTGAAGGACACAAATCTATGGAGGGTTGTGGCCTTGTGTCAGGAGCCTGGAGTCTAAGAGCATGGTGAAATGCCTGCCATCCATTAGGGTCACCTAGGCTCTTTCAGGGTCACCTGGTGTCACTCAGGATCACCTGCGGGCATTGAGGTTTCTGGCCTGTGCTCTACCAGAAACCAAGCTATCTCTCATGGTCCTAAAATAAACTTTCTTTTAAAGAACAGAAATCCAGTTCTAATTTCTTAATATAATGTGAGCAATAATTAAGGAACAATCTCTTAGGAGAAGTCATCATGTTTGCTAGATTTTGGCGATTTCAGAAATTTCCCACTTACCTTCAAAATGGAATTGACTACTTCTAGAATCATAATCTTGCTGGCCACCATTCCACTCTCCGAGGGAATATCATTATTGTTGACTACAAACAATAACTAATTCCATAAGATGGTTCTGAAAAAGTTGTTATTTTAGGTGTGCTTCTGCTCTTTGGGAACATGATACGTCAATTGCAGAAAGCTACATGAGGGTGCTGAAGCATGGATTTGAAATAAAGTCTATTATTTAAGAAACATTGTGTGACTTCTTTTTGGAATTTCTCTAGGCAAGAATAATTCTGTCTACTGTGCAAAAGTACCATAGACTCCTTGAAGTTCTTCTCATTCAGACTTTGAATCAAGCAGATCAAATCTTACAGAAATTATTGGCAGACATTATAAGCATTAATGAATCAGTGTCCATTAAAAGGTTTTATGGTATTCCTAGAGCTATCGTTCATCTGAAGAAACTGAATATGAAATAAAATGAAATAATTTCCCTAAAGTGATACTAAACAGTATGCATTATTTGTAATCTTCATAGTCTTTGGACAGTACAAATTTTATTCAGCTGCATTTGGATTTATTTGTATGGGAGGTTTAATTGTATGAGTCCCACAAAGCACACAGCAGACTGAGGTGTCTAAGAATGAAATTCTGCTACCTAACCCATCATTGCCCATCATATATGTTCCTGACATATACCAGAAATCTTAGATAATCATCCTCTACACATTCCTATAATCCCCCAGTTTGTTTAAGATCCTTTTTCTCATGCTGGTAATTGAATACAGTGGCCACTGGCTATTGACCATCTTCACTTACCCATCTAGCTCATATATTAGTCTATTAGGTTTTTTTACGATTAACTTCTAAATGAATTACATCTATTCAAGCTGTGGCTTCAGTGTCACCCTTCATGAGAGCTCAAACTAAGATATCCAGTTATTATTTACAGAGTATATACTTCGGTCCCTGCAATTCATCTGAAATGCCTGTTCCTCTTCTGTCTTTTCTAGAAGTAAATGGATTGGTAGCCAACCAAGTTCTGAGAATTCTATCCTTACAAAAGTTACAATCCTTCCCTTAATCCATGGATGTGGAAAAAATATATTCTTTCTGTGCAAATTGTACAGCTTCATAAAATTCAGCCTATGATAACGATTTTGAAAACAGAGTTCAAATGACTCAAAGAGGTAGAATTGGAGTAAGACATACTGAAGGCAGAAGAGCATATCAGGCTAGATATTCTTCCTCTGACAAAGCAGAAGGTCTTCATAGTACCCAGGTTTTTCATCATATTCAAGTATAGAGGTAGTGAAAGGGAAAAGTTCTTTGCTCAACTTATGTGTTCATGAATCATTACCAGACAAATTACCATTACCAGTCATTGACCAGACAAAGATTAATTGTGAATCAGAAGAAAAAATATTTTTAAACTAGATAATTGACTAAACTAAAAATATGTTGCTACTTTAAGAAAAGTTTGAGTTCAATGTGAAACCATAAAGAGGGACATGCACGGAATGGGGTTATACCAAAGCTACTGAAGTGGTGAGAATTTGTGAGAAAAAAAGAGATGATGAGGAGAAATAGGAGAATAACAAAATGAGAGAAAGGTAGGAGGGCAAATATAATGCCATCTTTTCAATTCATGTGATTCCTGTGATGTGTGGTTGTCTAGTAACCCTATAATTTGCCATTTCA
Organism: Grammomys surdaster; assembly: GCF_004785775.1. NCBI lineage: Eukaryota > Metazoa > Chordata > Mammalia > Rodentia > Muridae > Grammomys > Grammomys surdaster. The sequence goes on along the minus strand of NW_021604782.1, from coordinate 14,508,813 downwards.
AGTGTATCTGTGTTATCTAAGTGATGAATCATTGCCAATAAAGTATAAGCAAAAATACCATTTGAAATTTCACCAGGAATTTTAAGGAGCAATTGAGCACTTTTTTTGATGCTCTTCTTACCAACTTGTACGTATTAGAAGATTCTGAGGCACAAAAGTAGAATGAGGCAAATCAAAACATCAAGAAAACCTAATATGGAAATAACTATATTAGACTACTACAGAAGACTAAAATGAATTTATAGTTTATAAAGCCATTGAAATGCTGCAATTTGTTCCTTACAGCACCCAGGAAAGTTGCATTGCAAAAGCAATGTGGTCAACTCTCTTCTAATGAAGGGTTCTGCTTAAGATCTAGCCTTTTCAAAGAATCCATTGTTAGAATAAGTGATCTACATAAATTTCCATGTCTCTAAATCTATACATATTTTCATCAGTATCTCTGAGTGTTCTAGCATTGTGATTTGGATGTATTCGCTTGCTTATTTTGTTTTTGCTAGTACACATACAGAACCTCTCTCTATCATTGTGAAGTGTGACACAGGAAGATGTAAATGAACATCTACACACCCTAGACAGAAATTATTACCAGACCAAATTATGGATGCCACCAAAGCCCAACATGGTGAACAAAGAATTTTATTGGGGTTACTTACAGAAGCAGAAATGATTCCAAATCAAAGGTATCAGCATCACAAACCCTTTTCTTAGCATGGGTGACAAAACACAAAAGCTGGAACCTAGAAATTCACTGCACATCTTATAGACATTTCGGCAGGTTGGAGGCTCACTATTTCATGGAGCTTAGTTGATATGAACCTCTCCATGTAGCTCAGCTAATATTTCTTTTATGAAACCTGCCTAGTCTCTGCTTCTTTAAGCCTACTCAGCTGGTCTGAGAATGTCTCTCAGCCGTCCTTACATCGGTATTGTAGTATTGGTACACTGGTCTCTCTCTCTCTCTGTCTCTCTGTCTCTGTCTGTTTCTGTATCTCTCTCTCTCTCTCTCTCTCTCTCTCTCTCTCTCTCTCTCACATACACACACACACACAGACAGACAGACACACACACACACATTTGTGTGTGTGTATGTGTGTGCTTGGAAAGGAGAGGTCTGGTACATTGGTCACTTTCAGGAACCCACTGAATCCTTAGAGTTAATTCTTGAAGTTAGCAAGCCTCCTCAGGCTGGAATGTCAGCTCCCCCTTTACATCCTCCTGTTGTTTCACCTCCCTTTTAACATTCTGTGTCTTAATGAGCTTCTCTCCAAGATGGAAGGCTTTAATCTCAGAGGGAACTGCTATACAACACACAACTAGTACAGAAGCTCCAGGTTATTTGAAAAGTTGTCTAATATACAGCTGTAGCCTCTAGTGCATAAAATATGGAACACAAGATGCATTCAGCAAGCATTCCTTGGAGAGGAACTGTATATTCCTTTTACACTCCTGACACATTCTAAAAGAAAAATCATGAGTTTTGTTCTATATTTGTTGGTAAATATGCAGTGTATGTTGTACGGTAACAACCTTTTTTTCATTTTCATGCCTGAATTGTCCGTTTTACTTCTTTTCCTCTACTCAAGTGCATTCACTCAATATCTTCATTGTGGAACTATAGCTGAAAATTAACTCTACCATCAGCTAGCAGTATTCCATTGCTCACGGGAAATCTGAGAAGCAGTGAAGTGAAGAGACTTGCTGTGTAATGTCTGCAATTCACTGAGCACTTTACAGACATTGTTTAATTTAATACATTATGTCCTGCTATGTAAGTACAATGTCGATATAAATATGCCAAGTTTACAAATGAGGAGAATGAATTTCGTAAGCTTCCACATATTGTGTGAATTTTCCAGGGGAAATATGAACAAATGTCTGTTCATCTCAGATAGGGCACTAATGTAACATACAATTTACTCAATGAGTTTACCAGGATTACTCACAGAATCGTGGGTGAACACAAAGACCACTGAATTTGCAAAAGGCTAACTCCAGCATGGATAATGCCCCAGGATGGATGGATCCTTGGAGTTTCTTGTCTAACCTTGTGACAGCATCACTAAAGTATATCTCCTTTCTTCAGCAATAATTTGCTATTGTTATACCTTTGAATATGAGCTTTGGTAATTTTGTAGTTTTCTGAGCTTTCTAGCCCCTTTAACTGTCTGTAATATCTTTAGCCTTATAATTGTATCCTCTCCCAGGAAGTAAAGTTTCAGTTCATGGGATACAGATTATACATCATACCCTAAGATCACACAAATATCAAATGCTAACGTGTGTATCAAGTCAAATGCTGAGTCTAAAGACAGTATTGGAGATTCACATATTTTACCACAAATATTAAGTTTCATTTCCAAATATGTTCTACAGAGCAATACTTTTATTACCTATTTTTATTTATGCTATAACTATTCTTGCTTTTCCAGAAATACTTTTATTGGAAATATGATTTTCCTAAAGGAGGACATACAAACTATGAGAGTCACAATATGATAAACTGCATTTCTACTCCAGGAAAAATTATTTTTTAGGACATATTTCTTTAATTCTGCAATATTTCTCCATCCTCACTAAGGTGAAAATGCTTATGAATTATTATTTTAAAGGTTCATATAAATCATTTAAATGAAATCATACAGATAAATTATTTTTAATTAGATTATCCCATTCATCCTACACTTAAATTCATGTACCCAACACACAAGTGCTTTAAATACGAAGCACTTGTCGATCATTCAAATACATGATGATCTATTTTGTAATTCTCCTGCCAAGGAACTTTGAGAAATCTCTCAGCATTGGACTCTAAGGGACTCTAAGAAATAATATGTCATGAAAGCTTTCATGGAGATCTGTTTGTGCACACGTTTTTTTCCTCCTGTCCTTTGAGTGTATACCTAAAATTTTATATACATTTAGAAATACTTATTTTAGTTTTTGTATAATAATATAGTCATATAAATTCTCTCTTCCCTTTTCCTGCTCTAAGCCTACACGCCCTTTAACATATACTGTCTCTTTGCTCTTTTTCAAATGCATGACCTGAGACTTCATTAACTGTTGTTTTTCACACCACGGGGTACATGCACACACACACACTCACACATACACACACACACACACACACACACACACACACACACACATGATTATTAGGACTTGCGTAGCCTGTGCAATGTTAGTTGCATGTAGATTTTCAATTGAAATTGGATAACCACAGTTTAGAAGTAGGGAAGTGTAACCTCACAGTCCTGAATGCCTGGAGCTTTACATCTTGTTCTCTCCCATACCCACTCTTCTGAATTTCTAGGGAAGGATTGTCTCTGGCTGCTGTCTAGGTGCTGGTGGGGTCCAGAAAATTTTAATGTTTCTTATCTCAGCCATATTACTTAATCTCTGCTCTTCTGCAAATATATCTGCTCATTTTCTGTCTTGGTTCTAATAATCTTTTCTTTCAGGGGCTGGAGAGATGGCTCAGCCTTTAAGAGCACTGAGTGATCTTCCAAAGATTCTGAGTTCAATTCCCAGCAACCATAAAGTAGCTCACAACCATCTGTAATAGGACCTGATGCCTTCTTCTTGTGGGTCTGAAGACACTGACATTGTACTCACATACATAAAATAAATAACTAGTTCTCAAAAAATTTGCTATCCATTCTCATTCAGAACAGTAGTCATAGCACTGAGTGTCTACCTTGAATCAAGGTTTACTTCATCTCAAGTCATCCACTTATTGTGTGTTATATTCTAATGTACTGGTAACTTCTTTACTCAAATTAAATTTAAAGACAAAGTTCTTCTATCTCTTTAACCTCTCACTGAAATTTTAGTCTTTCTTTCTTCCTTTTGATTTTTTTTCTTTCTGATCATGAGGTTCACATCAAAGGCTTTGTACATTCTAAACATGAGTACTACCACTGGCATATATTGATGCCAGATAAAGGCATTCACTGCAACATATGCAGCTGGAACCATGGGTCTCTCCAAACTCTTTGGTTGGTGGTTTAGTCTCTGGGAGCTCTGGGTGGTCCAGATAGTTGATATTTTTGTTCTTCCTATGTGGTTGCAATACTCCTGCTCATTCAGTCCCTCCCCTAGCTCTTTATTGGGGTCCCTGGGCTCAGTCTGGTGGTTGGCTATGAGTATCTGCATCTGTATTAGTCAGGTGCTCGCAGAACCTCTCAGGGAAAAGCCATACCAGGCTCCTGTCAGCAAGCACTTCTTGGAATTAGCAATAGTGTCTGGGTTTGCTTTCTGCAGATGGGATGGATCACTAGGTGGGTCTATCTCTGGATAGCCTTTTCTTCAGTGTCTGCTCCATTTATTCCTCCCCGTCCTTAGTTTGGACAGGATCATTCCAGGTTAAAAATTTTGAGATGGGTGGGTGGCCCTATCCCTCAACTAGGGACCATGACTATCTGCTGGAGTTAGTCTCCATAGGTTCTACTTCTCCTTTGATGGATATTTCTGCTAAAGTCATCCCTGGAAGTCTTGGAAACCTTTCGCTTCTCTGGAGTCTGGGACTTTCTAGTGGCTACTCTCAGTTCCCTAGTTCCCACTGTTACATATTTCTATTCAATTTCCTGGCCCTCTGTACTCTCCTATCCCTTCCTGAACCTTATCTTGGCCCCTGTTTTTTTCTCCCCCTCCCCTATCTCTCTCAGGTTCCCCTTTCTCTACCTGCAGTGATTATTTTCTTCTCCCTTTTAAATAGGATTGAAGCATCCACACTTTGTAGACTGGTCTATTCATTTTCCTTATGTTGAGTTGCTGAATTTTCATAAAGTCTATATTTTTATTTTAGTGTGTGACTTATGTTATAGGTCCTGTCAGAAATTTTTAATTCCAAGTTCATAGTTTTCATTGTTAGTGGACTGAAACATAACACATGATAAAAATGAATATAAACACAGTTAACATTTACTAAAGTACATTCTACCATTATTACATACCATAAATTTTAATAGTGCCAGAGTTCCTTACATGTTTCAGATCAGCTGTTTTCAAGACAGACACTATTAAAGGATCTAGCAGTATTCAGTATCAATGGAGGAAGAATTCCCTTCTAGATTTAACCAAGGATAGTGACAGAACACAATTCCTTACAGAATATTGCATTGAAGTCTCTTGTTTCTTGCCAGAAGGTTTTCTACTACAGTACCCAAAAATATAGAGGATTGATTAGACAAATATAACAAGAAATGTCAAACATAGATGATTTTTAGCCCTCTGAAATCAAATAATGAAAATGATGGGCTGGAGACACAGCTTAGTGGAATAGCATTTGGTTGGCCTTTACAGGTTTCAAGGTACAAAATCCAATCACACACACACACACACACACACACACACACACTCACAAATCACAATCAATAATTTTTAGTGTGTTTTGTATTTAAGGAAGTTACTAGGGTGTTTTAGATTTCTACATGTAAGCCTGTGTGCCCTAAAGTTTTTGTCTACATTTCATTGTTTTTGTATGCAGAATTCTGCCAAAATTATGGTTAAACTGCTTTAAGTCATATATAATTGAAGAGGTAATAGTTATATTTAAATCCACAAGTGTTTCATGTAGTTCACATTGTGTACTCTCCATTTATTTAGGTAGTATTTTGTTTCTGTCAGCATTGCATTTAAAAATTCAATGTAAAGGGAATTCATAATTACATCCATCTCTGGCAAGTTGTAGGCATTTAATGTTATTGCAAATAGTATTTTTAATATTTTAAAACTTTTTGTAGTGCTTCACATTGTCATTCTGTAGCTCTTCTAAGGATAATAATATGTATCTTTAAGCTATCCTGGTATCTTAAGAGTTAATATTGAATTACTTCAGTAGAAATAGTCTTGAGACAGCATACATTGATGACCCACCCTGACACTTAGAAACATTATCATATATATTAAATTTTAAAACTTTATTAAAAATGTTATAAGCAATGCCCTAGATAGTCATTTTTCTTTCCTTGATTTATAAAAGACCTCTCTATGTTTTGTATTTTTCTCATACTTACTGTTTCCATCACTCTTTGATCTCTCTTCCCTTCTCTCTCACACTCTTTGAGGTAATCTAGTTGTACAGAAGAGTCTATGTTGAAACTCCTGGTCTTCAGAGCTCTGGCATGAGAGGTGGGCCCCAACATGCCCACTCAATTATGTTTGAAAAACTGAGTTCCTATAGAGCGTCATTGCAGCCGAGGCCAAGATAATCAAGATCGTATTACTTGATTATCTGCTGCCCGCCATGTCACTTTTGTTTGAGTGGGATTTTACTTCCTTTGACCTTCCCCTTGGAAGGGCCACAGGTGGAAATTTTTAGCCAGCTTCTTTCCTTTCCTGAAGTGTGATTGTTTTAATGTTTTCAGATCTCAACTTCTATGCCATCTTTGTAAATCTTACCTGCGTTCCTTTTGAGTAATGACCCACTCCCCCATTATTTTTCTCTTTCTTGAGAATGCCCAGGTTTTCTTTTGTTTAAATTATGGTTTATGTACTTTTTAATTAATACTTTAATTGTTTTTAAATGTGTTTATTGAATAAAAAGGGGCATGCCTATGTCACAGAAAACTTGTGCGAGGTGTTTGTCTCTTTCTACCATTCATTTCCTGGGGTTGGAACTAAAGTCATAAGGTTTTGTGGAAAGTCTATACTTGCTGAGCAAATTTACTGAACCTTCATCTTTTTTACTTTGTTTCAACTTTTCGGTTTATTTTGGTTTTGATTCGATACAAAGCTATTTGTTGTATGTTTGCACATCTGGGCATTTTGAGACTACTAGACTCTCTCTGAATACTAGTATTTCTCTAATCAAGTGACTTTTTTCCTTCGGTATTTCTTCTTGTCCTTATCCCTTGTGAGAATCAAGCAAGGTATAAATTAGATGCTTTGTTAACTTTCCACGATTTTCTCAGGCTTAATTTTTAAAAAAATGTTTTTCCACTATTATAATTTATCTAAAGCAGTTCATTTACTTCAAATTTTAATAAATCTTTTCTTAGGATGCACCCCATATGCCAAAGAAATTTATTTGAGTTGCATAGTATCTATTATTTCATTTTGGTTTTCTTAAAAGTGATGTGTACCTACTGATACAAAAATTACAGTTTCTTTACAGTATTAAAATCATTTAAATTATGTGTTGCATTAATTTTCCGTCTGGCCCAAAATAGTTTTTTTGCTTTGTTATATCTTTCTTTGTATCTTTATTTCTTTTGTTGTTCTTGATGATGATATTTTGTTATAAAAAAAACTGAAAAAGTTAAAAAGAAGGTGGGGGATAGATGAGTAAAGAAATACAATGACTCCAACAAGTTCAAGTCCATCATCAGAGATTCTGGCAGGAAAGAAGGATTTACATAGAAATCAAGAGTGAAATAAAGCTAAACAGAACACGGAACTATAGTGCCCTACCCCCTGTTACAGACCCAATTCTCCCCCGCAATGTCATCAGGAAAGTTGTAATGTTTTCTTCAGGAGAAGAATTTCTCCTTCAGATTCAAGGAGGACATTTCTCTCCTGGCAGGATAATCTTGGGAGAAACGTTTTGAAGAATGTTTTGTGTCAATGATCTAATAGCAAAGGAGAGGGCAGATGTGCCATTTTAAAATATACTCATTCCTAATGGATAGGCAGATTATATTCCTCAGTCTTTGCTTTATACCATAACCTTGAGATGCAATATTCCTCTTTCTGAATACCATAAAGAGAATATAAACAGGCATCAAGATTAGAACATATTAACACGTCAGATAGTGTCAGATTAGTATGACAAGAACAATTTCTGTATATATATATTTTTTGGCTTTTAGAAGAGCTTGCAAAACTAACTCTACCTTGTTAGTTTGAGATAGTGTCACTACAAAAACTAGGCTGAAATCAAATATACAATATTTTTACTTCAGCTTCTCGAATTCTGGGATCACAGTCCTGGGCAGTTATGTCCAACATGACATCATTTCAACTCCAACAATTTTACTCCCTTGTTCATGAAGAATATTTCTGAAGATTTCACAATTAACCATCTAGTACTTTGTTCTCTCCTGTACTTCATAGTCAGGATCAAATTTATACTGGCTTTTCTGATTAGATTGCTTGTTAGATGTGGATGTGAATGACAGATATACAGGAGTTAGTTCTCATAAACACTTTAGTCTCAATTTTGTTCCACTAAGAGGTATAGAATGAACTTCATTGTGCTTGTCTGGAATGCTAGACAATTGAGTAGCATTTCAAAATAATCTTTAGTTGTTTGTGGTTTTGGTTTTATTTGTTTGGTTTTTTGTTGGTTTATTTGTTGCTTTTGTTTTTGGTAAGAAGCCGTACTTTTTCAGATTATTCACAGAGGAACATTAATTAGAAAATACAATGATATGGATACAAATTTACATATATGCAATACAAATCTCAGCATACTCTTTCTATTGGTTAGTGTTTTTTTAACCTGAAATGTGTCTAGAGGTATTTATACTAATATCATTTTACCTATTATTTTCTAATATTTTTATTTGAAGATAAGATCAGATTAAGAATATATATATATAATTTATATATACATATATATATATTAAATATATTGAAATGTATATATTGAAAACTGGAACATGAAATAGGTAAACAATGAGAGTGCTTCATACACAAGATTATTTAATATATTGTATAAAATTACCTTCAGACTATGTGTAGGAAAAGTACATACGATAATTCAAATATGTCTTTACATTTGACAGTGCTTTTCAACCTGTGGTTCCTGAAGTCTTTGGAGTACAATGACCTTTGTACAGAGGTTGCCTAAAACTGTCAGAAAACACAGACATTTATGTTGTCATTGTTAACGGTTACAAAATTCCAGTTGTGAACTAGCAACAAAAATAATTTTGGGGGTTGGGAGTCAAACTGTGTTAAAGGGTCACAGTATTAGGAAGCCTGAGAAATACTGATCTAGAAGAAAGCCTTTATTTATTGAGGCTCATCTTGTCTGAAGTTTTGTGTGAGGTAGGCTCAATTAATATAAGGCCTGTATTGGATGACTTATTTATCAAGTCCATCATTTCAATGTTTCCCACTGTGTTTCTGTTGAATCTGGGGTTTTGTCCCCTTACTTTGCAACTGGGTCCATATGTTTTAAATAGGGAATCAATTTACTATTAGGGACCCTTGGTTTGTCATGTATAGCTGTAGATTTAGTGAACATTTCCAGACTAGACTTTACTACCAGTCTGAAATTCTCTCCCTTCTGGTCAACCACAGAATGCTCAAATGCTTATCTGAGTTGACAATTGTTCTTCCATTTTATGTGATCAGCACTGAAATGTTTTGAACACCTACACATGTTCAACTTATAGACATTCAATCATCAGAACTTGGTTTGGGCCCTGTTTCCTAGATTCTAGTAGGCCACAGAAAGAACTTGATATTTAACTATAAACTTAAAGACTCTAATAAAAATGTCTAAGTAATTTCCATGTTAATTCTTTGATCCATTTGCTACCAATGTTAGCATCTCAAATTCACTACCTTTTTTGTTTTTTGTTGAAATCTTAATGAGATTACTCTACTGTGTCTAAATGCCCCCTTCCAGGTTTGGAGAAATGATGGTGGTAGAAAATGAAGCACAGGTTTAGTTCCCTTTAAGCCTTATTTTTCTAATGTCAGAAAATTATTATTTCAAGCATCTTTATAAAGCTGTCTATTTTAGCTGGAGAAGATAAACCTAGTAACATTTCTTCTGTCCTATTTAGAAGCATCATTCTTATAGGGTACATGTTTGCTACTTTTGAACTACTATGAGTTTTATACAGTTGAACAGGGTCTGGATGTCTTTTCATTTTTGTATTCTGTTGCAGTCTAGAATAGAATAAGACAGAGGATGATCAATCATAAGGTCCACCAGCATTCATTTGTAGTTCAGAAAACAGGATAAGAAAGCAAAATTTATGAGTGTTTTTTCTAATAACAATCAGGCTATTTGCTGTTATTAGATTCAGAATACTATAGGAAAACATTTCTGTTAACATTTCACTTTGTAACCAAGTTTTCCATTTATTTAGCCAAAAGGCATTAGCATTTCCATTTATATATTTGCAAATTCATAAAGTATTTAAATGTTTCAGTATTTTGCTTTCAGATACAATCACCAGGGGTGGTATTTTGAGTATCCATTACATTAGATAGATATGCAAAGGTGAAATCTTCCATCATTGTCCACTTAGGATAAAAGACATGACTTATTTTACTTTGACTGCCAATACAACTTTTTATTATTTTTTTAATTTGGTTGCTTCCTAAATAGATAGTTGCCAAAGAAAATGTGTAAATATTAAATAACTTTACTTCACTGTATCTTATTTCTTCAAATATTTTAGGAAAGCATAATAAACTATAAAAAAACTTTTGGTTTCAAGGCCTAAAAGATTGTTTTGTCTGTAATATATAAGTGTTTTGCAGGTAAGCATAAGGTATTCAGTTTGAACCAAAATAAAGAAGTCTCAAGTATGGCAGGAAATGGTTTCACTTCTAGCACTGGGGATGGAGGAGTCCAAGCAAGGGTATCGCTGGTGCTCATTGATCAGCCAGTCTAATCTCATCTACAAGTACTAGAGTCAGTGAATGAGAGACACTGTCTCAAAATAAATAAATAAAGTAAATACATATATACAAGGCTAATGAGGGCAGCTGAAGGAAGGAAATGGGGAAAATAGAATCCTATTACATAACTTACATATATAAAATGAAAACAAATAAGAAAATCTATTGTACAACTGAGGCAGGAAAATGCTTGTGAACACAAAATCACATCTCTCACAGCAAATGGAATAAAATGTAGATTATTCTGGAGCTAAATATGGATGACTCTGTGCTGGGAATCCAGATATAGGTTGTCCAAATTTGATGTTTTAATTATGAATGATTTTATTGTCTTTATAGATCAGAGTGAAGAAAGATATTAATCAAAACATTTTTCAAATACATTGGTAGATATTAAAGGGCAGATAAATTACAGCAAAGCAGTAAGCTTTTGCTATGAATCTCAGACACTTTCTCTTAACACTACTCATCATAGTGTTTGTGGAAACTAGGTATCTGTCCTCTTATTTCAAAGAATTTATCGATTAATCACAGGATGTTCCATTCCATGTAGATCTCAATGCATGGGCATTGTAAGAGGTTAATTTTGTTCTGGGCATTTAGGATTGCAAAGTTCTCTATTCAAGCACTGAAATCTTCAATCAATCTTTGCAAATTGTTAGAGGTCAGTGGATCTTTTTTCTGGAATTCTATCTGTATACCCAGTGTGCACATATTTCCACACAAAAACACAAGAACATTCACATGTACACAGACACATTCACAAAATAACTGGTTTTGTCTTATATCTTCATATTTTACAATAACACGGGATCTTATGCATGAGGTAAAGAGAACTAACTTGTAAACTCTAATGTACCCTATATCATACTCTTGCATAGAAGTCATTAAAATACTTGCTGTCTAATAATTGAGGAGAATCAAATTCAAGTTTGGCACTTTGAAGTGCTATATAATTCAGATTAAATGTGTCACCTCTTAAGGTTAACTGATTTTGTATTTTGAACTGAAACCTGAAAAGGATGCACTGATGATAACAGGTGTAAGAAAGAGCAGTAAAGTGATATACTGTTGAACATATCACCATGTACCTTAATCAAACTTGAGGGCCTTCAGTCTTTCCCCTAACTCTTTACAGGGGTTCCCGACACCTGTCCAATATTTGTCTGTGGGTAAGCTGCTGGATAGAGCTTTTCAGAGGCCTGCTATGCTAGGCTTCTTTTTCCAAGCACAGGACAGCATCATTTATAGTGTGAGGGATTGGGGACTACCCATGGGATGGGTGGCAAAATGGACTGGTCACAGGTCAGCTAATCCTCCAGTCTGCTCCATTTTTGTCCCTACATTTCTTTTAGACAGGAACAATCATGGGTCAAAAATTTTGTAGGTAGGTTTGTGGCCCTGTCCCTCCACTGAGGGGGTCCTATTTGGCTATTGGAAGTGGTTTCTTCATGTTGCATATCCATACTGTTGGACAATTCTGCTAAAGTCACTTGCATGCTTTGAATGTTAAAACTTAAATCCATCTATGTATTAGTTTATATTAAAATTTAATTAAAATATAATTAGATTACTTCTCCTCTTCTCCTCCCTCCAGTCCTGACTATGCCCACTCCTTCAACTCCTTCAATGTTTTCCCCATTCCTCTTCAAATTGATCTTCTCTTTATTATTATTATTGTTTCATATATGTATGTATAAGCATATAAATACAACCTCTCAAGGCCATCCAGCGCCTTTGTAAAATCTCAGACTGATCCCTTTGTATTAAATAACTAATTTGGAAACTCATCCCTCAAAGAGACTAATTTTCCCTCTCCTTGAAGTCACTAGTTTCCTGTTGTTCTTTTCCTATGGGTCAAAATCCAAGAGATTTCCAGATTTTGTGTTAGCATATGTACTGATATTTTCATTGTTAAAGCCCCATTTAGCCAGCCATTTTGTTTAAGGGATAGCCTTCTTGTTATTTCTAGAAGACAAAAATCTATTCTTTCTAAAAGAAAGAAAACACACACATGAATACACACTCACACACACACACACACACACAAAATCAACCAACCAACCAAAAAGGGAACAAACAAACAAACAAACAACAACACCAAAAACCATAAAGTATGAACAAGTATACAAAAACAAGTATACAAAAAGTCCAATACCAAGCATTAGAAATCTCTAGTGGAACTTTTTGTCAAGGTATTGCTACTGACTCCATAAACAGTATAGGCTATTGTTGCTATACTTAGTTGCCTCTCAGATGTTGAAGGTAAGTCCCTTTCACTAAAGATGTCTCATATATAGGGCATAGAACTCAGCATATCTCAGCTGAATCTAAACTGAAGCCTACTTTGTGAAATCAGTTTCATAGATCCAGAAACTAGCATGGTAGCTGTGTATTCTTGGTAGAATATGAATAATTGATTTCTTTCTAAGAATAATGGTTGTTATATTTCTAAAAAAGAAAGAAATTGTACTGAATATAAAGCTGAAGAGACATTTATTCTAGCAAAATATAATGTCAAGGATCAGACACTTGAATGGTTAGGATAAGATTTGTGCTATGAGAGTCTTTTCTACATAGATGTAAGTTAACTACTGCTTCCTCGTAAGGTCCAAATAACAAACAGAAATCACTCCAGAAACCACCCATGCTACCACCTTTCATCTATCCTCTGTAGGCCAAACTTACAGAGCATAGGTGAAGGGGTGGGGGCATGGTAATCCCAAAACAGCCATGCTGGAAAATCCTCTTCCAAAGTGAATGACTACATTACCATAACCACATACATAGAACCCCATTTCAACTAGCCTTCCATAGCTGGTACACTATAGAACCCTCAAAGAGGCAAAGGACATGTGCAGTTAGGGCAGAATTATATATAAATGGTTGGAAGCAGTGGCTAGAATCTCATGTGAGGATCAAATAACCTTTGCCAAACCACATCACCACATTTGATGAACAAATATCAACAATCAACAAGACTTATTCATTACATCTTTAAAACAAGAACCATAGTCTTTGAGTACTGCTTTCAATTACTGTTGATAGAAGGTCTTTGAAGTTTCTGCATTCAAGTCACTTACATATATGTGCATTCAATTCTTAGTTATAATTCAGTTTAAAGACCAAGACTGGCTCAAATCTCATAATTTTAATTTTTTATAGCCTCTTTGTAGGAACTCAAGCCAGTAGTTACAATGTCACATAAATTAAGATAACTACTTAAACTAAATAAAAGTAGAAAGATCACTGAAGTGATGCATGGAAGAAGAACCAAATTCTATTGCTTATGAGCTTTCTGAACCTCAGATGTTTAGCTCTCAGTTTTCCTATTTTAAGATAATTTAGATGATAATAAATTTATATAAATTATTTCAAAATTTAATTATCCATAGAGTGACATGTATTGACTTAATTAAAATTAATTACTTAGATGAATGAAATAGCACCAGAAATATTTTCCCTTCACAAGAATTTATCCTCATCACTCACTTTCAGCTTTATTCTTGTGTTATGTCATCAATGAAGCCTGAGTAGGAGCTTAATGGAATTATGAATGCAGAGGATACAGAGGAAAGCTGCTTCCTGACATGTTCCTTGTGACATGCTGAGTTTGCTTTCTTAAGCAATCTATGACCCCATACACAGAAGAGGCACTGCTCACAGTTGACAGAGTCATTACACATCAGTCTTGAATAATAATAATAATAATAATAATAATAATAATAATAATAAATAAAGGTGTTACCCTTTGCCAACAGGGCTGGCTATACTATAGAGGTGTTCTCTCAGTTCAGGTTCAGTCTTCTGGATGACTGTAGCTTATGTCAAGTTGACAAAATAATAACCAGCACAATCCTTCTATGAAGAAGGGAAATTCAATCAATGGAATCATGGGAGAATGGGTAGATCTGTCTTCTGAGAATATAGAAGGTTGAATAGCATATTGTTCTGGTACATTAGAAACTGATGGGGTCACTTTAGATCTTGACAAAGTAAGTAGTCCTAAAGTGCTAGTCTTGACCAACACAACTACAAAGAGTTATGAAATGTGTGAAATGGAAATTTTGAGATATTTTCTCGAACTAAAAAAGCAGATGTTAAACGAGCAAAAAAAATTCTAAAACTCTTCCAGCTTATTTAGAGAGGAACAATTCCAAAGTTTGCTGCAAGTAAGTAGATCAAAAGCAAAGTATTGCTGTCTTTCTGCCCTTAAAAGAAAGAGCCTGATATGGATATCTTCTCAGAGGCCTTCAAGAGTCAGACATATTCAGAGGCAGATGCTCACAACTAGCCATTGAACTGATCATGGGGTTCTCAATAGAGGAGTTAGAGTGAAGACTGAAGGAGCTGAAAGGATTTACGGCACCATGAGGAGAGCAACAATACCAACCAACCACAGCTCCCAGGGTCTAAACCACCAGCCTGGGAGCACTTAGGGGGGGATCCAGGGCTTCAGCTGAATATGTAAAAGTGGAGGGCCCTGCTGGGCATAGGTGGAAGAAGAGAACCTTGACCTCATGAAGGCTGGATGCCCCAGGGGGTGGGAATTTTGAGGGTGGGGAGGTGGGAGTGGGGGGTGTAGATAGAGGTTACATCCACAGAGAAGAAGGAGGAGGGGCGAGGGGATTGGGGGTGTTCCGAGGGGGTGGTGGGGGATGGGGTAAGGGGACAACATAGGAAATGTAAATAAATCATCCAATAAAAAAAAAAAAGAAAGAGGATAACACACAATGGTGAATTGGCTACAATTTATGGTAAATGCTAACAGGGACAATTGGACAGACATAGGGATATAACAAATATATTCATAAAGAATTCTCAATAGAAAATAGTTACTACAGAAAACAAAATCTTGTATGTACATCAGTAATTAAATTATGGGAGGTGAGAAATCACAAGGTTTAGATTCATGTAATTTTGGAAAATGGGCCACTGATGGTCAGTGAATATATACATCACTGAATTACTAAGGGTTTTACTGAGACATCAAAAAAACTCTTATTAAGAATGAGAGCTCATCAGTTTTGTCTTAAACCTATGTTCAGCATTATAGCAATAATTCTTTAAGGGACTTTTGGCAGGTAGAAATGCCACCTAGAAGTAGAGCACTCATATGCTAGAGCAGAATTCTGTGATAAATACCCATCATTTTAAAAAATGAAAAGGATGTTTGGGATGGAGGCTCATGTTCATATGGCTACAATCAGCACTCAGGAGACTTTGAATAAAGGACCAGAAGTCCAAGGCCAGCTGGGCTACATGATAACTTATCACAAAAACTGAGGATTAAAAATGGTATGAAGACTATAAAATTTGAAATGAAAATATTTATGGAATTTTTTCTTAGAACATCATAAACCAAATAAAAAATAATCAGTGAAATTTAATGTACACTGCAAAAAATTCAAATATAAGTTCAGAGGGGAAAATGTTCCAAAATATGAGAACAATGCCCTGAAAATAATTTAATACATAGGTGGCAAAACCACTATTTACTGTACTCTCAATTATATGCTAGACATTAATGAAATAAATGTCAATCATCCTCAAATATTTTTAGTTAAAATTCTAGAAAAAGAGAGTATCACAAACCATGTTTTAAAGAAAGTCTTTAAGTATTTTCTGCTTGATGAGATAACTAGGAGAGAAAAATCGCATATGTCTTAATCAGGATAATCACACACATACTCGTGTATGCACACACACAAATCATCTATATAGAAGCTAGAAATCAATTGCTTAATGAATCCCTAAATGACAGCCATTTTTTTTTCAAAAAATTATTTGTTTATAATTGTTTCTAAGAATAAGAACAGATTATACAAGGAGAAATATAAACTAATAACAGAATTTTAGTTGAAAAAGAACTTTAAAATGTGATTATCTAATAAGTGACTTAAAAATAATAATCAGGGATGAGAAGATGTCTCAGTAGGTAAAAGCTTTACAAGATTGATGATCTGTGTTCCAAGTCCACAGAAACATATTAATGGACAAACTAAACTGTAATTTAAAAACCAGTTGCTAACAGGCACAGGATTGGTCTTAGTGCATTATATAAGAAGCATTAAAAAAAGCTACAATTAATTTAAAAATAGCATTATGTTGTAAAATATCTCAAGCAAACATTGAATGCAAAGAAGCTAGAATAAGTAGATTAATATGAGAATAGAGCTGAAGGAATCTCAGGTCTCAGCCTAAACTTAAAAATTAACTTCTTCTGAGACATGTTCCAGGAAAAACGCATTCCAACAACTTACACAAGCATTCCAGGAGAAGGGCCCAAGAAAAGAGAATTAAAAGGTTATCCGGAACCTGGGCCCTTAGCGCAATAAACCTGGATAAACAGGAGCTGTGGTAAGATAAACTTAGCTAACACTCATTGTCACAAGATAATGTGCATATATGAGTAGCCAGGAAACCGGGCACAGGAGTGGCTGTTTGTGGTCAGCCTTTTTGGTTAAGCATTGTCTAAGAGGTGATTGTAAGGCTGCACACGTGAGCCCTGTGAAAACTGTATAAAAACTGCTCTTAGCTTTAGCTCAGGGTTCTTCTAGCCTGAGTGTGGGGGAATCCAAGTGCACTGGATCAATAAACGTCTTGCGTTTGCATCGTACCCCCTGTCCGTGAGTGTTTCTGTGGAGCAAGTCTTCCCTGTTTGGATCTCGGGGGTCCAACAGAGCCCTCAGAATATACTACCTTTACCTCAGGGTTTTCTGAAAAAACAAACAAACAAACAAAAAACAAAACAAACAAACAAAAACCCTTATCAACTTGCCTAAGAATTATATATAAATATAAAATACAGAAATAATTAAAAGAATAAATAAACAAATCTCTAGTAAATTTTCGAATTTTATTTTTTTGGAGAAAGTAATAGCAGTTTAATGAATTAAAACAAATAACAAAAATTCTAAACATTGAACAACTTGATGATGTCCAATATTTGATAATTGCAGGATTCACATTTATTCCTTTACACAGTCTAGAAAAAAATATGTAAATGAATCTCAATGTATTTTTAAAGTTGTTACTGTATTCAGTATATGCTCTGGTAGTGACTTTAAATTAACATGAAATCAATAACAGAAGAAATCTTTGATCCCACAAATACATGAATATTAAAGACAAAATCTTATGTAACATTTCAAGTTCACAAATATTTTTAAGCATCTTTAAAACATAATAGGAATAAAAAGTAAATTAAAATTAGTGAATTACAGATATGAAATGTTCAGAATATAATTCAGGTGTGGTTGTAAAGAAGTATTTAAAATCAATCAGTTAGGCAATTTTATTATTCAGTTACTATTACTCTGAGATGACTGACAAGGCTATCAGGAACAATAGAGAAAACTGATTTTTTTTTTAGCTTAGTTCTGATATAAAAGTTGAAGATCATGAATTCCAAACAGTTTGGATCTCTTGGAATAGCTGCATTTGAGAAATAAGCATTTGTTGTACTGACTGCTCTCATATCAGCAAGTAAGCAGACAGAAGTTGGGAGAATTTTGTTCTGCTCAAGGTCTGAAAGACTTTCCATAAGACTCTACCTCTTTAAGGCCCACATCATTAAATAAATATCATCTGTGCATGCCTTTAAATATTTTAATTTTTAAATTTAATACCACTTTATATGTGTTAGCATTCTGTCTAAACTCCAGCCTCACAGTTACCTGGAAACAGCCAGGTAGGCCTGGCCTACTATAAAAGGGGTTGCTTGCCCCCTCCTCTCTTTTTCTTTCTCTTGCTTTCTTTATCTCTTGATCCCTCTGTCCCCTCTTCCACTTCCCTTCCCTTCCCCCTCTCCACATGCTCATGGCCAGCCTCTACTTCTCCTCTCTCTCTCTCTCTCTCTCTCTCTCTCTCTCTCTCTCTCTCTCTC